>NW_025335798.1:17392220-17587090 GCF_004798865.1 Varanus komodoensis
GTCACTGTTTAAAATGGCATTCCCCCGCTCCTTTCTCTCACCTTTAGCTGTAGGCTACAGTAGACAGGCCATTTTAGCCCAAATATCCATTGTAAATAGTCATTGCTGGAATTCAGTTTACAATAATCTTTTGATAGTCCAGAGGGCTTCATGTGCCCTGATCATGCAGAATGTTTAGAGTCGAGATAAGGGTCTGAGCTTATCATGAATAGTTTCTAGTAGCTTGAACTTGCATGTCTGAGCAGACCTGGAGATGGGTTCAAGTTACTCAACTAAAGTGTCAATACAGACAATTAGAAATATTGTAATCTCATTGTTACTGTGTGATTGACAGACATTTCTTTATCTGTTCTGTGTGTGATGACCTCAGAATCTTATTGTAATCTCTGCATTCTGTCATCCGTTGCCCTGTACCTGTGTACCTATAAATGCCCTGTAATGGTATTGAAGCTTTGCAGCAGAGTTCACCTCTGCCTGCCTGGTAATGCATGCATTATCGTGAGTACCGCGGGAACCTTGGGGGTAAAACAATAAAGCCTCAGATGGTCTGGACGCTTGGTCTTTCCCACGAACCCGAGTTTTATTCCCTTTTCTCAAATTGAGATTCCGGGATTCTGACACATGCTACAGTATTAATGCTCAAAGCATTTTGCATATATTCTCCTAGTAATCCTTAAGCAGCCCTGAAACATAGTCTAGTAGGCACTGTTACCTTCAGATGAAGCTGAGATAATAGCAGCTTGCCAAAGGTCACCTGATGACTTTCTGGCTGGGGTGAAGAAAGGGCTGCACAGGGACACCCTCACAAGTCACTGTGCAGCCTCCCCAAACTGGTGCCGTCTAAATTTGTAGGACTACAACTTCACCATTCCCAGCCATGGGGGCAAGTATTCTGCGAAGGCATTAAGAACAATAGGAAGGGACAGGGAGGGGGAGGAAGATAGCACTCTTCATCCTGGCCCTTCCCCTCAGGGGGACTGGAAATCCCAGAATGCCACCAAGACGAGAGGGGCTTGGAGTGGATCATGTGCCACAAAGCTGCAGGCAGCACAACCTGGGAAAGGTATTGCTTAAGCATACAAAAAGAGTCCATGGAAACGACTCCCAGGAAAAGTAGCTGGAATAGCTGCACAAAGCCTTCCGATGGTGGGGCGCGGAGCCCTTCATCTCGAAGCATCATCAAACACCTGGGACTGGATGCCCTGAACCTTAACTTGTCTCACATGAACTTCTGCAGTTCTTTTGCATGCGATTGCTATGGATATTGCTGATATTATTATTCTCTTTGTTTATATCATGCCTGCTCCTAACACTGGAACTGAATGTGGCTTACAGTATGAATAAATTACACATTTTTTAATTTATTGTAATAGCTGCCCAGAGGGCATTATGCCAACAGGCAGCTTTTATACAAATAAATACAAAAGGTAAATAATAATTAAATTAGTAGAATATTAAAATTGTATAAAATACTAAAAATCCAAAATGCTAAAATATAGAATAAAATTAGTCCAGTGCAGTCTCATGGGTCCAAACTTTTTGCGTGAGCTTAGCCTGTACAGTAATGAGCTAAGTGAGGAGCAATTGCAGCATGACAGAAAAGCTGTGGGCAGGACATACACTTCTTTCTAGAGCACAGTCTTCTATTTGAAGTCAACCCCATTATTTAAAGGGCGGTCCAGTCTAAGGCTGGTTCAAAGTTAAAGAACCATAAGTAGGGCAAGGAAGCAGGGGCCTTCAAATTGCTCATTCAGAGTTAGCACCCGAGAAGCAGTCTTGTGCAGACACACAAGTCTTTCCCACTTTGGTGAAGTGTATTTTCAATCAAATTACAGTAATTATTTCTACATGTACATCTACAATTCTATATTAGTTTCTGCACATTTATGCAAATCTCTGTCTTCAGTTTTTGGGGATGTCTCCTCCTCCTCTTTCTATTTTTTGACAATGTATAAATGGCTTCGGTAGTGTGGATGGCTCCTTGGTCCAGGAATGGGGGTTAAAAATGTGGTTGTGCTCCCCCTGAAAAATCAGGTATACAGTTTGATTTGGCTCTCTTACTTGATGCAAGTTGGTACAATGTATTGCAAGTTTAAAGGGATCTATATTGGTTCATAGCTCATTTCTGAGATCAGTTCATGGTCCTTATTCGGCTCTTTAATGTCCTTCAGGCTTGAGACAGGTACTTTCTAAAGTATCAAACTGATCAAGAGTTAAGATCTTCCACTGAGACCCTTCTCAGAGCACTTTCAGAATCAAAAAGTAATGGATGGCAACAAGGAAGAGCTCTTCCTGCTAATGATGCCTGCTCATGAAATTATTACCTCAGCAGGGAGGTTCATCTGGAGGTTCATCTGCCCCGTTGTCCTTTAGGTGCCAACTTAAGGCTTATTTATTTTCTCCACCCTTCATTTTGGATGAGATAAATTTGCTATCTTTGATGGAAAAATATTGCTCTAATTTCAGCAAACAACAGATTATTCTGTTCTCTGAATTGGTTTGGAAATTATCAATTTGAGGAGTGCTTTTATTTTAATTGCAAAAACAACGAAGACTCTTGTAACACCTTAAAACAGAAGAAATGGATCACGAGCTGCCATTGGAGATATCTGTATGAAGGGTGGTACAGAAGTACCTTAAACAAGTAAAACATCAATGTGCTATAATGAGAGCTTTTTGGAGTTGCACATTATTATACAGGCATGACGTATATATGACTGACATAACTACCTTAACCTGGTTGGTAGTTACTGGGCTGTGACATTTCCCTAGTCATGGTATTTCCATTGCTTGACTTTATCCAGTGGAGTGCTATAAAGAAATGGTTTGGTTTGCTTTACTTGGTTCATAACTAACAACAGAATAATGTTTGTGGGCCAGATGAAACAGCTCTCTGCCTAGTGGCTAACAGGCAAATGAAGTGCCACAAATCAAAAGTTCCTTTAATGTCCAAAGAGTATAGAATGTATATTTGAATCATTATCCCATTATCTAATTCATATTTCACCTTAGAGTTCATATATTTCATTTTCATCTCTCCTTCTCTCTTTCTCTCTCTCACATAATATTCATAATTCGTATAATCAAATCTCTCAGTGTGAGAGAGCAACAGAGACAGAAACAGACTAAATGGCAATTATATGTACACTTCCTGTCAGTAACTAGCATTTTACTCATTGAGGATTTTGTCTGAGTAGGCAGTTAACCACAATGCAAATATTTCGGAGATTTACACTATAATCCTGTTTATGTCTACTGAGAAATAAGTCCCACTGAGTACAATGGCACTTACTCCCACTTGCCTATATATAAGACTACAGCTTAGACATTATTTGCAATAACAGGAAGAACTTTAGAACCTTTCATAAGCTCTGCAGAAGCAGGGGCCTGCCTTGGGTTACTTATATGACTCTAAGGTGTGATGCACCCTTATGATGCTTAATCATCGGAACGATGTTGTAAAAATCCCAACACGAGGTCAAGCCAAGACATTTTGTGCTCTGATGCAATCCCACACCTCTTCCAAGACATGCTGCACAGTACCCAAGACAGGCCAACTCATTTTGGAGTATGAAGCCAGAAAATGCTGCAAGCACCTATCCTTGGCACTTAAAAAAAGGTAAAAGTGCAGCAGTAATAATACGGAAGAAACCTTCAGGGGATCACACCTGGAGTTTCTTTATGTTTTAGTATAATTATTCCAACACATTTTTATATGCACTGCAGCAAAGGGCTCCTGCAAGTAAAGAGGGGGAAAATCTATATTTTTCAATCATACTTTGGAGCCTGATTCCCTTAAGTAATCTCTGTTCTCGGGTATTTTATTCAAAGTAACATTGATTTTCCTGGGAGATTAAAACTTGCCTTGAAGATTGGCAGTGTGTGTGGATGGGGGGGGGGGAGACTATCACAGAAGCGTGGGTGTATGCGCATTAAGTAAGCGTTTTATTAACCGGCTCCCTGTAGCTTAATTTTGTTTATGTAAGTAAAGAACAATAAAGAGGATTGGTTTAAAGTTTAGTACACTCACTCAAAAAAGGAACAAAACCAGAGCCTTACCCACACGACTTACTGCAAACAGAATTCAGCACAGAGTTCCGAAAGAACTGAATTGCCTCTCAGGGCTCATGATGATGGAAGGAAGAGTAGTTTACCAGGGAAATCCTAAATCATATAGTAAGCACTGCACAGAGCACAGTGTGTGTGTTTTGTTACCCAGGGGAGAAGTGTTTATCGTGAGCAACAATAAACCCATTTTGGAACAGGCTCACAAAGCAGTGTCCCACTGCATTTGCTTTCAGGGTCTCTCTCTCTCTCTCTCTCTCTCTCTCTCTCTCTCTCTCTCTCTCTCTCTCTGTAGGCTGAGGTCTGAGCACAGTCCAAATGCCTTTTTTCACCTTGCAGGCCACGGAAGCATCTTGTGGCTCTCACCCCAGACAATCAGGCCTAGTCTTGCTGTGCTATTTTTAGTGCTGTCATTTCTCTGCATGTTTGAATGTGCAGAACACTTTACTGCCCTCGTTTCATGGCCCTGCTTGGTAGCCCTGTGAGGCAGCTGATTATTTATTCCTGTTACAAGGTCTTGGGGGAAGCAAAGGCTAGAATAAGGAGCAAAATAGGAGGCTGTCTTTTTTAGAGCGAGACCATTGGGCCATCTTGCTCCGTATCGCTGAGACTAGTCTTCTCCCAACTGGTGCCTTGCAGATATTTTGGATGTCAACTCCCAGCAGCCCAAAACTGGCTGGCCAATGGTCAGAAATGCTGTGACTCAGTGGCACAATCCTATACATGTTTGGACAGAAAAACCTCTACAACTTCCAGCATGCTGGGAATGGCAGGACCTTTTTTCTGCCTAAACTTGTAAAGGATTACACCCTGGATGTAATACATACCAGAATTCAATTCCCATCCATCAAGAGTAGCCTTCATGACCCTCTTCCCCACTCCCCACAATCCTTTTTCCTGGGTGTGTTTGCATGTCATGACAACCCACCCTGGCAATAAGCCACAGAGGGCTGGTTGTTGTGCAGACAACCCACAGCATACCTGACAGATGATCAGGTGCACCATGGGTTATGAGTCTCCTCCCCACTGGTCCACCTGCAAATGTTCTAGGAATGCCAGGGGAGGACTGAGTGGCCTCCCCCAAATTGTAAGGCAATTCAGGCTCATGATAGCATTTTTAAAACGTCGTCCTTCCCCCGCCCCTGAGTTTGCAAACCCTGGTTGTGAAGCAAGTGTTTGCAATCTCTGTTTTGGTAGATGTGAGCAGTGCTTTCGGAGTGTCCCAATGGCAAATTGGAGAATCTGGCCATGGTTGTACAACCTTTTTTTAATTCTCAAATATTTGCAAAAATAAAAGAAGAATACTGGCACTTGGGCAACTGCAGACAACTAGAATTGCACGGATGTGGAAACTGGCAGCCATGGTGTGTAATGTACAGGGAAGTTCCTGGCAAAATCTGTAGAGTCCATATACCTGTACAGTTTCTTGCCAACTTCTCTTTTAATCCTTTCCAAATTGCACTTCAAAATAGAGCTTTTAACTATTCAAATAGATGGAGTGGCTTGTAGTTTTACACATTTCCAGGGTGGTAGATTTCAGGAACAAGTGCAAAAATGAAAGCACTCTTAGCAGGTGCAGGCCCTCCTCAAAAAAATGAGGATCTTGCTGTGAAGGGTGTGAACAAGGTCCCACTCCACTTTCTCAAATAAAAATCCCTTATCCCTTTGGTTATATCTAACAATTTTCGCTTTGTAAAATAGAACCTAGAGGCAATGCCATGGATGCCAGGGTGGGTACCTTCTGGACTTTGTAGGTACCTATGAATTCCTGCTGGGCCCGATGTCCATGATGAATACCTGCTGGATTGTGTCAGGAGGCACCTTCCTGAACTTTGTCCACCCAAGACTCCCCTTTCAGACATATACACAACTCTGGACATCTGCCATCGTGGAATTGCAGGTAATTTCTTCCTTCAAAGATATGCAGAAATTAGGGAGGATTTAATAAAACTGTTTGGCAACCCTGGGCTCCAGGTGCCTCTGGAGCACTTTAAAGAGACTGTGCATAGCTGTCAAAATGGAGGTTGTGAAAGTTGGCTTCTGTGATCTCCAGAAAAAAGAAGTAAAGTGAAAAAAGCTGTGGAGTGCCTGGAGCTGCTTGTGATGATGGTGAGAATCAGGGAAGCCAGTGGCTACTGCCCCCAAGTGCCCCATGGGCTTGTTTGGTGTCTGGCCCTGGTGAGTACCAAGATGTGCTTGGCAATATCAGCAAGGGATTTTTGCTGTTCCTACTGAGCAAGTTGTTAGCTAATTCCCAGGGGTATATCTGGGTTCAGATGATCTGACAACCCAGTGTGGGTGTAACAACCCCTAGAACAAGCTATAGGTTGTCATGGTGGCTTGTTAGCCTTAAACAAGGCACCCAGAAGAAGGTGGTCCAGGTGTGTGTAACATAGCAAGCCACTGTGGGGTTTCATGTTGTGCAAACTCAATCCGTAGGTTCTGTGGCTTAGGGCAGGACCAATTTTTGCAATGCCCTGAGACTTCTTTCATGGAAGTGTGCTCTAGAAATGTTTTGCATAAATCAATGAACTTATTTCTGAGTGAACTGGCATAGCTTTGTGCTTTAATGAGCTAAAAGAGCTGGATCTTCACATCAGTCCTACAGGGTGGGCTATTTATAGAGTATTATTCCTGTTTCTGTTATTATTGGTTATTATCCCTGTTGTTATTCATATAGTTAAATCTTTATTATCAAATCACATTTGTTCTGCTTTTGCCAGCACATCCTCTTTTTCTCAAAATCATGTTTGTGTCACGTTGCCATACTTTCCAGTAGGTTTAGGCTTCCCATTTAAAAATTTAGGCATCCACTATGGCTATTTCAGCCAATAGCCTCTAAATGAACAAAAAGAGAAAGTTAAGGTATGTTTCAGGTTGACAGAAACATAGTTAGAAGCAGAGAAAATATGCTCTTCAGTGCAAAATCTTGAAACTGCTATTATTCAGCCATTGTTGATTGCATTTTTCTGTCCACTAGTTAGATTATACCCCTGCCATGTAGGGACCCCATGACAAATGTGAGGAAAAATCATGATGATTTTATGAATTCTCAGGAAGTATTGTGGTGCAACAGATAAAAAAGAAACATGCATCTTTACCATGCAACTACTTTTGCCTCTATATAGTACAATACAAGAGGCACTGCTGCTGCTGTTTCTGATGACCATAATTTTGAAATATGGAATATTTTTTTAAAAATCCCAAAGGATTCTTCTTTGGGGAAAAAGGACAGGAATTAGAAAAAGCTATATAGCATAATTTTCAGTTGTGTCATCTAGACACTTCTGGGAAGTGCTCCATTTGGTCCTTTAATAAGGTCTATAAAAGATCATAATAGGAGAGACTACAACAGTATAAACCTGTGGAAGTGAAGACAAATATTATGGATGAGCATAATGCAGCATTCATGCAAGAGCCAATTTCACCAAGCCCAAAGGCAGATTTATATTCCCTAGCCAGCTGAGCAGTGGAGCCAAAAAGCAGAGATGGCAGTTAAATGTCATTGCTTGAAAATTAATTATGAAGCTGGGTATCTTCCAGGAATTGGAGGCTCTTTCTTCATGAAGCCACAGGAATATTTCTCATATCTGGAACAGCACAGAAGGTAGAGATGTTATCATATGGCGTTCAAAGCCTCAGTTTCCATGTAAGTGTAGCACTTTAGGATTCAGTCACAAGTAGGGCTTTCTTCAATGTAGTCCACCACGGGAAGGGCTGCTTTTGTTCCACTTAGTTCTTGCTGTTCATTTGTTTCCTTGTGTTTCTGTATTCCTTATGAGCTCCAACAACATTCAGATGGACATGTGCTTATTTTTTTCCTCTAGTTTCTGCATAATGTTTTAAGAACATCAACTAGCTAGAGATCACCTGGCTCAAACACAAGATTTGTTTATAGACCATCTCAAACTTGTAGTCTAGGTGAAACATATCAGAACTCTGATTTCAAAACACAGATTTAGGGCTGTTTTAGAATTCCATTTGGGGTTGACAACTCAATTGATTTTTCCAGTTGGCCCTGAAGATTTCATTTCCCACCACCCCTCGCTCCCGGCATTGACTCAATCTGTACCAAGTCAATCCAGTGGTGTTGTAATTTTTTTAAGTTTATTTTTAATTGGCTGCCAGTACACTTTCCCCTCTAGTAAATATTGTTGTCACACATACTCATGTGTTCAGGCCAGAAGATCTGTATTCCATGCTTATCAGGGAATACATGAATTTCTCACCCCACTTTTGCTTGAGTAGCCCAAAGCAACCAGCTCCTTCATAAGTACAGAATATGGCTTTGCTGGGATAAACCAAGTGTGTCCCTCACCACCGATCAACTGGCTGGGGACCGGGGTTAATTATCTCAATGAAAATGCCTGGCTGTTTAAATTGGAGTAGTGGATTTGGTGGAGGAAAAGTGTGTCTTCTGTGCTTTCTGGGTTGTAAACCCCATTTATCCAAAGTGACAATCCGGTTTATGTTTCCTCAGAAGTAAGTCCCAGTGCATGCAGTGGAGCTTACTCCCTGGAAAATGTGCACCGGATTTCAGGCTACATCAGTCTGGCCCAGTTTAATGCCCTGCAGTTGCTTTGACTACAGCTCTCCGTATTCACACTGGCTGGAGCTGATGGGCATATGCCCGAAACAGTAAGGTAAGTTTTGCATTTGAGTATTCTGTGTTAATTCTGGTACTTAGTTAATGTGGTTCATACTCATTATTTATTTATTTATTTGCCCAAGTGACTTCTACATGAAAAAATAGTGAAGATGACTGCTTGAGACTATTCAGAATTCCCTTAGATCAGGGGTCCCCAAGCTGCGGCCCCCAAGCTCTTTCTGTGCAGCCTTCCAACCTGCTTGTTTACCGCGATGACTGTCAAGGCATTCCCTCTTAGATCCACATTGTTCTCCCTGCCTCAAGTGGCACCATCTACTGCTGTTTTTCCTGTCCCTTTCTTACAAAAAGTGCAATAGCAACCTTGGTTCTTCTGGTCTCCATGGCTCCTTCTGTCAGCCCCTTCTTGGTATTGTCAGCCCCACTAGCATTTTGGCCATTCTGGGTGCTTTGCTGCCTTGAGCTTTTTCACTCTCCCTCTCCATGCATTGCCATGTTGAAGGCTATATATGTGTGTACAGAAGATAAAGCAGCTGTGGCTGGCTACGGGAGATGCCTGGCCTACAGAAAAGGTGGGAAAAGGAGACTCAAAAACCTGATACTTTTGCAAAAAGGATACCAAGCGTTTTGCACACTGAACATTCGTAGAGGCTTCTCCAAGTGGCTTCCAAGGTGAGGTTGCTGCTGCAGCAAAAGCATGCTTCCTCCCTCAACAAGAGCTTCTTGCTCTGACTTTGCTTGCTTGCTTTTGCCTCTCCTCCCGCACCCACTCCAGCTAGGGGTCTTCTCATGCTTCTGTGATTGCAGGAGTCAGCCAGTGGCCCCTTGCATTGAGAGGGAAGGAGTGCTCTCTTAGCAGGGAAGCTTATGGGATTCCCCTTCCCACATCTTCCTCCAGCCAAGTTCCCTTCCCCCTGGTGCCATTTTGCTTTTCATGCTTGAGGCTTGGCAGGCAGACAGTGATGTATATGTGCACCATGCTAACTTAATGGCAGATCCTCTGCTCCAGGTGGGAGCCTGCCTTTCATTTGCCCTCTTTCTCTACCTGCCCTTTTTTGGAGGGCCTCCAATTTGTACAATATTAGCATGTGTAGATTTAAACCTCAGGGCAGTGTGTTTATTAAGAAAGAAATCTCATAGTTCTCAACTTACTTAGGATTGCAGCTCTGTCATCTGATAGCTCAGATTCCTAGTTCATTTTTTAAAAAAATCTTCCTAGCCTGTGTATAGGGTCCAATACTCCTGAGAACTGTAGAGCAGGGGACTCTTCTCTTCTTTGCCCTGGTCAAAATGAAAATCCCCAGCTAACCGAAGCCAGAGTTGGGTAGATTTCATCAGAAAGGGAAGAGTTTGACCCCTAAAACAATACTTCTCATATTTTTATTTATTCAAGGATAATATTGAAACTCTGCAACTGCTACTGTGCTAAAAATTCTTTAAAATTTCTTCAAAAGAAAGTGCTGTTTCAAAGAAATAAAAAATTGCAGAAGAGCACCGTGTCTTTAATGACAAATTGACTACTGAGTACTTCTTTGTTTTAAATAAGGATAAAGCAATTTGCCAGATATATCTTGAAACTCTCTCAGTATTAAAGGAGTACAATGTTAGAAGGCACCCTGAATCCTGTCAGAAGAGCTACTCAGTATATCAAGAAGATGTGCAAATGTACAAGATAGATTCTCTTTTAAAAATCAATGCTTTTGCAGCAAAATAGGTTTTTTTTCACCATAAGGAAGGCTGAGCGCCGAAGAATTGAGGCCATTGAATTGTGGTGCTGGAGAAGACTCCTGCGAGTCCCTTGAACTGAAAGGTGATCAAACTGGTCAGCCCTAGAGGGGATCAACCCTGACTGTTCTTTAGAAGGCCAGATACTGAAGATGAAACTCACATACTTTGGCCACCTAATGAGAAGGAAGGACTCCCTGGAGAAGAGCCTAATGCTAGGAACAATTAATGGCAAGAGAAGAAGGGGACGACAGAGGATGAGGTGGCTAGAGTCACTGAAGCAGTTGGCGTGAGCTTAAGTGGACTCCAGGGGACGGTGGAGGACAGGAAGGCCTGGGGAAATGTTGTCCATGAGGTCGCGATGGGTTGGACACGACTTCGCGACTAACAACAACAACAACAGTTTTTTGAAAGCACATTGAGGTTGAGGAGAACCTGTTGATTGTGATGTTGCTAAATGTATTGGTAAGAGTGGCAGGCCATTTACTGGTTAAAGTAATGGAGAATATGTGCCCTGATACGGTTGCATGTGTTAGTTGTGTCAGCATCCAAGGATCACCAGGTATGTCAAAGAACTAGGAGAAGAGCTGCATATGTAACTGACTGTCAAGGCAACAAGGTTTGATTTTTTTCTTTGGGATTAGATGACAATAATGACATTATAGACACTGCTCAAATACAAATATTGATAAGGGGTTATAAACTTACAAAATTACAGAAGAATTGTGTGCACGACAGAGTTTGAAAGGCGCTACAACTGCAGAAACATATTCTTGAAGAAGTGTGTATTAGTCAAAAATCTTGGTCTGAGTTGGGATAAATTGAAGAGCATCACAACTGATGGTACAAGAACTATGGTGGGAAGTAAAACTGGTGCAGTTGCAAGAATCAGTGAAGAGATATTGAAATTAAACAGTATACTTCCCATACAATTTCACTGCATCATCCACCAGCAAGCCTTGTGAAGTAAGGTTCTTCAGTGGAAAAGTGTGATGTGCATTGTTGTATCCAGCATTAATTACATCAGGTATTATGGCCTTACTCATTGTCCATTCAAATTTTCTTTCAGAGACAGATGCTCAGAATAGGGAGATGTGTTGCACCATGCAGAAGTCAGGTGGCTTAGCAGAGGCAAAGTCCTCCAATGTTTTTTCAGTCCTCATCATGGCATTGATGTTTTTCTCAGGGAGAAAGGAAAAGGTCAAAAGTACCTTCTGACCCTGGATGGATTTTTGATGTGGCTTTCATAACAGATATCATAGAGCATCTGAACACATTGAATCTAAGGGTGCAGGAAAAAGAAAAGCATGTGTGTGACGTTGATCTGAATTGAAAGCCTTTGAAGCAAAACTAAACATTTTGTGAAGACAGTTAATGAAAGTAACTTTTCAAACTTCTCATGCTGCAATGAACTAAAATGTGAGAAGGACAGGAATTTACAGTTCTGTGTTGAAAGACACATCGAAGCACTGAACTTATTGCAGGTGGGAGTTCCAGAACAGATTCACTGATTACCATAAGCATGGAAAGGAAATAAGACTGTTTCAGGATCCATTTGATGTAGCGCCAGTAGATACAAGCAATTTTTTTCAGATGGAACTAATGAATTTGCAAACCAGTGATCATCTGAGAGAAAAGAAAATAGTCTGTCAGATTTCTGTTGTGGTCTACCTGTTGTATTGATCGACTTAAAGAAATTTGCTGTAGGCATGTTCACAGCCTTTGGCACCACGTACATCTGTGAACAAACTTCCCAAGATGAACACTGTGAAATCCAAGTGTACTGTATTTTTCGCTCTATAAGACGCACCTGACCATAAGATGCACCTAGTTTTTAGAGGAGGAAAACAAGAAAAACATATTCTGCATCAAATGGTTTACTAAACTATTTAATAAACTGTAACAGAATACAGTAATACCGTATTTCAACCTTGTAAAGTGAACAGCAGTCAACAGTGGCATTAAGAACCATTATCACTGTCCTTAACAAAAGAGAGACTTTAAAGTTTGAGTACTCTTCTAGTTTTTGTTGAACCCATAGAACTCATCATCACTAGAGTCAGAATTTATGAAGCTCTGTTGCTCACAATCACTGACATCACTTTCTTAGTCAGTAGTAGAATTATTGAAGGAATCCACTATCTACACCAGTTATACAAGAGCTGCTGCAGACAATTCAATAACAAATCTAAAATAGCCAGTAATGTCCATGCTACCCTACTAGTAAATAATAGAAAAAAACTTCTGACAAAAAATGAGATATTGTATGGTAAATCAAACACACAGCGGACTAAGTAGCCTTTGAAGAATAAACTTCATACACAAAGGTAATGCTGTTCAAATATCCACTGATCCTAAAAAAAAATTGTCTGATCAACTAACAGATAACTGATCCATGGAAAGCTTCCTGATAATCACAGGCACATTCCCCATCACTTCCCCATGGGCTTCATTAAAAGACGGCTTGCCATTTGAAAACACACACCAACCTGTGATTAACAGCTCTCACCTGCGCCGGAGGAGGGGGGTGGAGCAGGGCGCGCCGAGCGCATGCTGGCCAGGTGGTGCCACATGGGGCCGGCAGCGTGCTGGCAGTGGTCTTCCGGGCGGCGCAGCGGCAGGTCTTCCCGGGCAGTAGGGGTGAGCAGTCCGTCTCTCCGTGCGGCCAGCGGGTTAAAGCCCGTGGCTCCTCCTCCTCCGCACCACTCCCCCGAGCGGCACAGCTCTCACCTGCACTGGAAGGGGGGGGGGTGGAGCAGTGCGCGCCGAGCGCATGCCGGCCAGGTGGTGCCACGTGATGCAGGTGGGCCGGCAGTGTCCCGGGCGTCAGGCACATGCACATTCGTTCTATAAGACGCACAGACATTTCCCCTTCTGAGGGGGAAAAAGTGTGTCTTATAGAGCGAAAAATATGGTCGGTCAAGTCTTACAGATGGATATTTCAGTGACATTTTAAGAGTGTCTGTCACAAACCTTGACTTGGACATTCATACCTTGGCTAACAGAAAACAGCCACAAAATCACACTGACTAGGTGAGCATGTATAACTAGATAAAAGGATTCCACAGTAAAATATTGTTCCAAAATGGATTAACATTGACCCCTGAATGTTTACTTTTGGTCTAAATTGGTAGGTTAATAATTTTGTGACATTTTGATTTAAGATGTGGCTGTCTTTAGGCATTGGGTGCTCTAATGTGCCCCCCATGTTCCTCAAGGTAGGGGACCACTGCCTTAAATCAAACCACAGCAACTATACTTCAATCAATTGGATTCATTAGCTGAGGAGTACAGAACATGGTATTGCAATAACATTCAAATACATGTTTGAATGTTTAAATGTCTGGACTCCTTTAAAGCTCAGAATAAAAGCTGCAATGGGTAAGGAGCCCGACTGACAGGATTCACCAGCTTCAGCCAATAGCTTCTGAACTAGTCCTAGCTGCAGGTGAGTATCTTGTCTTATGAGCTGCAGCTAGAGCTGAGCCTGGATCCATTCAGTCTTTCCTTTTGTTCTCCTTCCAAGTGTATGGGTGGCATATATTTCATGGAGTCTTTGCAGTCAACTTTAGCTGAAGACATTTGGCACAGAACCTGATTTTGAACATAGGTAAATCTTCGCCTGTGAAAGCAACACAGGATTTGTCTACTCAAGACATTTTTGTGTGCTCAGCATTCCCTACTTGCAGTTGCGTACAGGTTCCTCACATGACATTATGACCCTCCTGGTTTGCTTCTGTGCCTAAAGACCACTTTCAGTGAGTTTAATTTTTCTTAAAGCAGAGAGAGTGCAGTATTTAATTGTTAAAATGAAAGAAAATACCTTTTTTCACTGCTGTATTTGTGCTATTCACAAATACCACAGTGCCACCCCGAGGTTTTGTTGTGGAAAATCAAGACAGGAAATACTTCTTTTAGTCCTTGGATCTCCGGTCCACAACAAACTAGAAAGCAGATAAAGTCTCATGTACAAAAGCTCACAGGGACCTAATCTGCTTCAAGATGGTGACTGGAATGATACAAAGGTCAGCCCTGATAGCCCGTTCAGGAAGGAGGAAAGGAAGGTAGGCAGAAGGAAGGAACACTGGGGCCCTGCCACAAAAGATCTAATTCACACCCACTCATAATTCTCCATGCCAGTATAATGAGATGCAATTCTTAGAAGATGTCCAATAATTGTGCAATGATCATTACAAGAGTTTATAGAACTGAAACTGCCTTGATCATTGGGCTTCTTTGTCCTTAGAAATAATAATGCTTTATGAAGTACAGTGCATTCAGAGATTTGGAAAAAAAACTCACAAATTTTTCTTCCTGTAGCTGTGGAAAGAATAACCTTCTAGAAAGAGTAATTTAGAAAGAGCAATAATAACCATAGAAACTTGAAGGAAAAGGATTCAAAAGGATCTAGATAGATTCAGCCCTGCGCTCCAGCCTAACAAGATCCAACAGAGATTCAACAGAAATAAATGTAAAGTCTTGCCTTTAGGGAAGAAAGTGATAAATATAGGATGAAGAATGCCTGACTTCACAGCAGTATATGTGAAAGGGACCTAGATGTCTTAGTGAGTCACAAACCCAGAATGAGCCAGAAGTGCAATGTGATTCATAAGAAAGTTAATGCAAACTTGGGCTGCATTAGAGGAAGCATATTGTCTAAATTAAGAGCAATGATAATTTCAACTGTCTGTGTTAGTTATGCTACATTTGGAGAAGTACATCCAGTTCTGTGCACCCAAATTTAAGGACATTTATAAGCCAGAGTATGTCCAGAGAAGATCAATGAGGCTAGTGAGGTATCTGGAAACCAAGTCCTGTGGGGAATCGTTAAAGAGCTGGGTGCATTTAGTCTTGGAAGTGGGGGAGGGGGCATGATTAAGTAGAGACATGCTAAGAGTCTTAGCCACAAACATCCCATTGTTCACTACCCAAGAGTAACCCTTTGTGGATTGTTTCCAATTAAGAAAGCATGGTTTGCTAGTACAGCTGGGTTCACACAAACGACATCCATAGTTCAACAAGAAATCATGCTCAATCCATATTCAGCCCTGAGACTGAGTTGTTGCGCTGTGTGAATCTTGCAAATGCCCAGTGTTAAAGAAACACGGCAAAGATTATTGTCATGAATGAATTATTCCTTATCACTCTCAGCTGCCATTTTGCCTCCAGGAGATGATAGTAGCAGCGGCGGCAGCAGTAATTCTTATGGCCTCTAGTCTTATTTAGAGGGATGAGGGGATAATCCAGTTGGACCAGCTGTGACTTGCTTGTTTTACCGCCCCCCCTTCCAGCCCTCGGAAACTAGAACATAAGTGCAAATGTTATGTCTTGGTCTTTTCACATTCTTCTTGAGAAGTCTCAGCTCTTCTCACGCCTATGAAATATCCAAGGCTGTACAAGAAGCTCTAGCTGTGCGCCAAGCAGAGTCAATTGATAAATATATGTAGACTCATGCTGAGACCGAACGTGCGTTCTTCTGGCATTATGTCAACTGGAGCAGATTCATTGCTCTCAAGTAGTTCAGACTATAGTGCATTAACAAAAAGGCTGGAGGCCTCATGCTGCTTTACCTCTGCTTCTTTTCACATAGTGAGCAAGGGTAAAGCAGAGAAGTGAATTAAGGATTGCAGCTAAAGCAAAATATGTCCACTCATGAAACAAACATATTTATTCAAATGAGTTAGCAAACAACTCCAGGACTGCCTATTTCCGCTAGCAGTGGCTGCTCGAGATCTCAGACTAGAATGGACACTGAAGATAGTTTTACCTGGCAACGTGAGAGATTTTAACCTGGAGTTCCCGGCTGGTGTTCCAACCTGGAGTTCCCGGCTGGTGAATATGGACTCCAGTACTGAGCTATGGCTCTGCCATCACTTGTCCTCCTTCTTTACCCCTGGCTGGTATATAGACGCACTGGAGTGCTTGCTTATTCCTAAGCCGTGAGGCTGCCAAAATGCTTAATTATTGGCTCTTAAGCTGTATCTAGTAAGTTCATCATTCACAAATGCATAAGAAACCCTGATTTCATTCCAATGAACCTGAATATTTTTGTAATTCCAAACTGTAATTCCAAATGACAGCTATGCAGGCATGTACTGCACAAGTGAACAGAAATAAACTCTGCCACCTTTGCACATGCTCAGATGTTGATTGCTGTAAGCAGAGCACATGTGATAACAGTCAGTTGACACAGGATGGCACATCATGGCACATTTGGGTGTGACATGTGGGACACAAAATAGACTAGATTCTCACAGTGCAGTTTGACGATATGTGTGTGTGTGCGTGCAAAAAATTCAAATATAATTTGGAAACCGGGAACATATTCCAAATTCATAATGTTGAATTCATAACCTGGTGAGCAAATTACAAATGATGTACTGTAATGCTGGGTCAAGTCACCCAGCATTACAACCAACACATTTTGCTCGATCTTTTGGTTACCTTTTGCACACAAGAAAATGAAATATATAAAAGTGTCGATGCATATTTGTAAACATTCTCCTGATTCCATTAACTTTGCAAATCTATCCTCTGCAGGATGATTTCTAGAGAGATTCAATACATCTAAGACTGAGAGAGTGCTGCCACCTCTTGGTTATGCAAATTATACATGACTGGATGAATAAGTTAGCGGCGCTCCCAGGCCCAAGAAACTCTGCTGGGGTTTTAGCTGACTTGCTATATTTGCGGGCACCTTCTGGTATACTTGAAAGCTGGCATGGTATTATCAGAGGAGAAGGCACAGTACTGCTGGTATTGAACATTTGGTTGTGGTTCAGCAGCTATAGAAAGCTAGATTGAAAAGGAAAGGACTAGGGTTAGGATTAAGGTTCAGGCAGTGTTTTTCTTTGGCAATGTATAGAAATTGCAAATAAGTAAAAAGGACAATGACAAGAACAAGGCTCCTGTTGACAAGCATTTATCTAGGGAACTTTCCCAGTCATTACCGGGATTTTATGAATAAATCAGCCTTGGGATATGTGCGTGCACCTGCAGCACGTTTAAGGGAATGCACACATGCTACATGCTTGCTTAATGTATTTCCCCCTGTTGCTGCGTCATTTGCCCCCATCACTGGCAGCTGTTTCCTAGGGTGGTCCACCCTGCAAGCTGGCAGTAGGGTCTCGAGCAGCCTGTGAATGATCCATACCCAGTACTGCACCCCCAGCCAGCTGTGCTACAAAGCCGCTGCGGAACAAGGGTGGGCACCCTCGAGCTGCCAGAGCATATCTGGGCAGGTCTGTTTCCTTGCATGTGCGTCAGCACCAAGGCGTTTTATGCATGGGTAAGGTGATCTGAGGCAGAGGAAATCAAGGTTCCTGTCCCTTTAGCAGCTGTGGAGAAGCAAGAGTTTCAAATGCTGCAAATCTGCATTTCTGCCTGACCATGTTGCCAACATGGTTTCCTCTGTGCAAGTGTTCAGGGAAGAGGGTCCCCATGGTTTGCATTCTCGCACCCCACATATGTGCAGCTAATTCCACACAGAGTTTCAGCCACGTGCTGCATTTCTCTTGATTACCCTTGGCCAGGGCAGCAAAGTTGCAAGGAGGGGCTTATCCTGAAGCTCTCCAGGACACAGCAGCCCTTTCAGAGAATTATTTAGAAACATCAAAGAGGAAGAACTCCATCAGCACTCCTGCACCATGGACAGACCTCAGTGGTTCCTAAACCTGCTGTATTTCCCCCCTTCATCTCAGAGTAAATTACTCCCAATGACTCAAGACAGCGGAAAATCACCTGTGATTAATGGTTGCAAATGCTGGCCATATTCATTCCTATTCAGTACTGTGTAAAAGTGGAGTCTGAGATAAACAAGCATTAATATTCTAATCTGTGGTTATGTTGCTCAGCTCCATGCATGGGGATTGCAATGACAAATCCAGTTTGATTTGCTGCTCTGTTCATCTGGCCTGATGATGAAAACTACTTTTAAGGGTGAAGGGGAAAAAACCCATTGGCTAGCTCACTAAATGTATTAATGGCAAATAAATCAAGGTTTATGAAGCAGCAATGTCTAAATAGATTGGTGCACCTTACTATGCTATGATCTGCTACTTACTGCAGGCAAGACATTTCATTCCTGAGTTTCTTTATAACTCTGAAGTCTTCAGACAATCTTAAATCCCATATAACATTTGACTCGATGCTCCATTGTGCAGAACTGGGCACTGACCCATGGAAACTTCTGCAGTGGGTGTTTCCTCTAAAACACTGAAACATGCAAGATAATGGTGGTGCTCCCCCCTCTCATGCCAAATGCCACCACAGCATTCCCTCTATGTCCCAACGCAAACAAATGGAGCTGCTTTCTTCTGTAAGTTTGCATGGGAATGAGAGAAAACCTCAGCAGAGGCAAAACTAGGGTGGCAGGGTAGAGAAACCAAAACTTCATGAAAGATCCGAGAGGTCCTAGCCTTCCTCCATTGACTTAGCAGCTTGCCTTCTTTGGGGCAATATCCTCACCTCTTAGCTCATTCAGGAATCCTTCATAGACATTAGTTGAGCTTCGTAGTTCTGGTGTGCGAAACCTCTCCTGCCCATCAGGAATCATCTTGAGCAGAGAACAGTGTTGGATAGACCCTGCCCTCCCAATTCAGAGGGCAGATTCAGACCATCTATTCTTTTTAAATGGAAAGGGGAATGCACCAGTTCAGCTTCTGAGGAGGCCCTGGCGTGGCCTCCATTTCAAAGCAGGAGAAGCTAACTTCCTCCCTGGAGTGGCAAACAGCATCTGCTTGTGAGGCAGCCCAGAAGAGGCTAACAGTGTCCAGGGCTGAGTGCTGGTGCAAAAGAAAGTGGGTGTCGTGCTGACACCCTGACAGAGGCAGCACCTCGTGAGGATTTATGCTTGAGACTCTGTCGCCAAATGTCCCTCCCACAACCCAGCTTGGGAATGGCCGAGCAGATAGCCATACCTCACCCTGACCCTTTCCCCACTGGGCAAACAGCCGAGCCTACGTCAGACCAAGGGAGCTCTGAGAGAAAAGACGCTGTGAGTCCCACTCATGGAGAGCCTGGGCAGACTGCCCCCCTGTGTCTCCTGTGTCACGCTCAGGAGATTCAGTGTCAGGAGGAAGGGCTCTGGTGACTTTACACAGGCATGTCCCAAAGCAACAGTTTTTATTTATTTATTTATTTTATTTTTTCGATTTATATCCTGCCTTTTTCCTACAAAAGGCTCAAGGCAGCTTACATCATTCTCCTCCTCCATCTTATCCCCACAACAACAACCCTGTGAGGTAGGTTGGGCTGAGAGTCTGTGACTGGCCCAAAGTCACCCAGTTGGCTCCATGGCTGAGCAGGGACTAGAACCCAGATCGCCTGAGTCCCAGTCCCATGCTCTTAACCACTACACCACACTGGCAGTTGAGGCATGGAAGCTGTTAGCTTGTACTGTGTTGTGTTGACTATTCATATTGCATTGTACTGCATTCTTTAAACAGTTGTACTCCATCCAGAGAATGCTTGCTATTACACTAATTTAAATAGGAAACAGTGTATCTTAACATCACAGGGTCACCTGCTCGCCTGGGCAGTCTTCTGCCCCGGTGCTAAGGGCTGCTGGTGGGCAACTTCTAGGCTTCTGCTTCCCCTTCTTATGGTTTTTAAACTGGACTTGAATTGGGCACCTCTTCAAGCAGAAGATGCACTCAAATTGAGGATTGTCCTCTGCAAAGTAGGACACACGGCCTTCCTTAAAAAAAAATGAACCAATGAAATTTACTTTCACATGGAGACGGTTCCCAGGAAGTCAGCACACTTGGTTTTGGTTTGCACCGATGGCTTTCAGGGACAGAGGCCGCTTTGATATCAGCAGAGGCCTCGATATCTTTGCTGAATGGAGGAGGCAGGCACATGTGGAAACAAAGCTCATTCTGAGATCCGTGATACAAAACTCTCATTGACTACAGATCTGCTTGGATGCAGATTTAGTTCTACTCAGAATAACCAGAGGAGCAGTTGAATCAATGGGAGCAATGTTAGTCATATATACATAAGGGTTGTGGTGACCAGGACTGGTCCAAGAAATGTTACTGCCTCACTGAAGGACCAAAGGGCAGAAAATGTAGAAAAGCCAACGGGACTGTCAGCAGCTGGACCGTTCTTCAGCACTCAGGCTGAGACGGACCATTGACTGCACCTGAAGGCAGTGGACACGCTTAGCGGGCACAAAGCAGGCCACACAACATTCTTTTGCCTGCATATTTGTATTGCCACTTAGAGTGTCTATTATTTGATATTTTGTGGTCTAATTGTTCTTTTACATTTTCCTATATGCAGCAGTCTTGGAGCATACAGGTGCCAATGCCTTGGAGCAGCAAGCAGTCATATCTAAGGGCTAGGAGGGACATACTATGTTGCTTTCCCCGCACTGCTTCCAGCACCTGGCTGGAAATGTTGCTGCCACTTCCCCAGAACTGTGCGAGGGGGTGAGCCATTGCCTTGTCCCTGAAGTGGCACACTTAGCGCACAATTTTGCCTTATAATCTGATGATGCAGGACGGCGCTGAGGTTTCATAGGAAAGAGAGAGGCTGGCACGTTTCTGGGCAGCCTTACCCCAACCTGTTGCCCTCCGGAGTGTTGGATTACAACTCCTATCCTTCTTGCACCTGTGTGTGTACTGGGAATACCTACTTATCTGCCTTTTAGGAGGCAGATAGGGTCATCTGCTCCTATGTTGGAATGGAAACACCAAAAATATGTAGCTGCTAGGCAGGAAGTTAAGGCACAATCCTACAACGGCTGGGGCATTCTGGGGCTCCGAGGCCTTCCCCTTCCCCCGTCTGACCTTTTTAGGTTTTTGCCCTTAAATTAATGTCCTGTATTGACCCTGAGACTTCAGCTGACTATCCCAAAGGAGACTCCTGGCAGCAATTCCTTTTGTACCATTTTGATGTGCTGAGCTGTGTCTAGACTGTCTTTAATATTCTGGAGGTTGTGTGACATGTTAAATAAATAATGTAACCTTCTAATTTTAAAATAATTTTATTGTCAGGTTTTTCATGGCATGCAAGCAATATTTATGCCTTCCTTATTTGAAGGAGAAGCGGCTCTGCTCTCTCTCTCTCTTTTTATACATCTGACCTCGTGCAGGTCCTTCCCCTGCTTTAAAACGATTTACTGCAGGTTTCAATCACTGCTTCTTTTACTGATCTAGATGTTCAGGTGGGAAGTTGGCTAAGCCTTTGTTTTATTTCCAGCTTCTCATGGCTCATCATGCTGGAGTATAGTTCAAGCCAATGGACTACGAACTAGCTATTTTCCCCTGTATTCATAAGTCAGAGAAAGTATGTCAACAATATTTACTGTGCGGAGAAGCTTTACCAATATCTGACAGAGTATCAGCATGTTTGGTAGTAATTTTGAAAGAGAAATAGATTATTTTTTCATCAGGGTCTTTTTTTTCCTCCTTAGGGTTGATATTGATTTAAAAAATTCATACACAGCACTATTTTGGGGGTTACATATTGAATAAAAGGAGAAAATGTGTACACAGGGCTTCTTTTGGGAACATTTTGAAACTGTGAAGATTTCAGTAATGGGAAAAAAACAACAACGGTTTTCCTCACAGCATGCTTGTGTATAAAGTGCTATTTTCTTCTGCAGTATAAGCAAGGAGTCAGCCAGACATCCTTCAAAGTACCATCAGTGAAGGAGATTTCTGCTAAATGTACAGTGAATACAGCAGGACGTCAGAATAGGGCAGGCTGTAGGTTTGTTCTTCATCATTGAACTCTGGGTATAAGTGACTTGCCCTGGCAGGGCTGGTCGGAGCAGCGAAATGGGCTGCAGGGCTTGGGAGTCCCAAGCATTGAATGATAAATTGGTTTCTCACAACTTTCTCCCGGTCATCAGCCTATTATTTTCTATTCATTTAAAACTTTCCTACCCTGCTGTTCAGCTGGAAAAGCTCCTAGATAAATGGCTCCTAGGTACATAAAGATATCCTCACGTTCACAAAAGGAACTCTAGGCCATCTTTTTTATTGTTACATGGAGGGCCACAGTTGCTTGGAAAGGGGAGACACACATCCTAGACTCCACTTGGCCATGAAGCTCACTGATGATTTTGGGCTAGCCACTGACTCTCAGCCCAACCCACCTCACAGGGTTGTTGTAAGGATAAAATGGAGAGAAAGGGGAGAATCATGTAAGCCACCTTGGGTTCCTTGCAAGAGGAAGGAAGGTGGGTATAAATGATAGATAGATAGATAGATAGATAGATAGATAGATAGATAGATAGATAGATATGGCTCTTGTGATGATCAGCTTCAGGGCAGGTGTAGATACCGAGGGCCAGTTTGGCCTCCTGGTGAGAGTGCTGGGCTGGGAGGAAGGAGAGCTAGGTTCTAGTCCCCACTTGGCCACGAGGTTCACTTTGAACCAGTCATTGGTTCTCAGTCTAAGCTAATTCAGAGGATAATTGTGAGGATGATGAGGAGAGGAGGAGGAGCATGTTCATTGCTTTGGATTTAAGATATGAGGTGGTATGTAAATTCTATTAGAATTCAATATGCATAAAATATAGTGTCGCTGTCCCCCCCTCCCCCCACACAAACACACCCCCCTGCGCTGCGCACACATAATGGTTACAGACCTGTTAGTTTGGATCTTGGTCTATATCAAATTTCTTAGGTAGCAGTCATGAAATATCTTGAGTTCATGGGCATTTCTTAGAACAGAAGGGGATCCTTCATCTACCATTGGGTTATCTCCCTGGAGTCTGTTCCCCCATGTGATTTTTCCTTCAATTTTGCTCCAGTTCTGGAAGTTCAGCTGAAGAGAAGTCTCAAGGGATGGGAAGAGATCGTAGGCAGCTTCCCCCAATCTAGTTTCCATCAGGTATCTTGGACCACAACTCCCAGCATTCCTGGCCATTGGCCATGATGGCTGAGGTTGCTTGACTCTGGAGAGCAGTCTGCTGGGGATGGCTTTTGTAGGGTATAAATACTAAGTATAGGGAAGGAAAAATTCCACACTTTAAAAGTATTATTTGTATTGAATTTTAAAATAAATGGATATGTATAAAATACTACAATGGTCTCACCTAGCAAAAGACATACAGTACATTGGGTAAAAATCCAATTTCAGTTAACAAGAATCATGGGAAATTCAATATATTAATTATCATATATTAATCTGCAAAAGTTCACCAGAGCTTATGGTTTATTTGTAATGACCTAAATGCATCTTTCCATATACATCCATGGCATAGATGGTTTCCGTAAACACTTCTGTTACCATGTTTTTTCTCTGCCACTGTTCTGACTGACTTGTGCTACATTTTACTCAACTGGCCTCCTTGGCTCCAGTCCCAGTCATCTGGTAACTGTGCTTCATGCGGGCAGAGGGTTAGTGGCAGCATAAACAATTGCTGGTAGGAGATTCCCTATCAGAAAGGGGCCACTAGTGCATTCTTCTTCCATCCTTTTGACTCATAGCATCAGATCGACTCACCTGCCCCAAGCACAATGACCTTGGATGATGGTTGACCGCGTCCATGCAGAAATGCAAATGGACTTCATCGTCACTGCCTTGGTAGAAAATGGTTTCATCTTCAGCATCCTTTTGGAGATTCATAAGGCCAAACATGGCCTGCAGATGTTTAAGGAGAATGATGTTAACAGTCAATTTGTAGTCAACTTGTTCGAATAAAGACATTTGTGGGGCATCTTCTTCAGTGCATCCAAAGCAGAATAGGTGCTTATCTGCATGAAGTTGTGTGCGTTGTTCTCTTGACCCTCTGCATTTCATGACAGCTTCATTCTTGGAGTGAGCAGAGGACTGAATGAGAGTGTGCCAAAACTAGACCAAGAGACATAAAGCGAAAAAGAAGGATCTTTGCCTGTTTCAACCTCATTCAGGAGCCAGCATCCAGAATGATGGGTGGGGTAACTGCCATGGTTGTATGATGTCAGAAACATACATGTGCAGCTGTGGACAGGAGCATCTCAAAATTTAAATGTACAGAGCTACCCACCAGAAAAACTGGAACATGTTATAGAAGATAATTACCTCCATGATTAGATGTTATTATTTACACTATTTCCTCATTGTTTTACGTAGTTCATCTTCTGCATTTAGAATAGGAACTAGTTAGGTGAGGGTGGGGACACAGGACCAAGTGATGTTTCACCAAGAGCTTCAAAGATGTGTGAAGTGGCAAGAAAGCTTGTCCCATTTCAGAAGCTTTCTGATTTCCTTTCTGCAGTCACGCAGTCCACATCTGTGAACGCACCTGTGTGCTGCTCTCCCTCTTCCTGTCCTTCCCTGCACCTTCTGCTGCTCTGGTTTGTGCCGAAGGAGCAATCCCCTTGTGCCACGAGTTCTTGCTTCCTGGAGCTCCCCCCTCCCCCTTCTGCTCGTCAGTCTCCTCATTTTGCTGCATTCCCCCCAGCCTTTCAAAGCATCACCTCTAGCCTGCCTTTGTGACAAATGTTGCACATTTTCTGGCTCCTGAAGGCTGAACCAGGGCAGAGGACTGCAGTGCCAGGAGCTGGGTGATGGGCTTCTGCGCTCCTTTGGCCGGTTGCAGCTGGCAAAGCAAACATGGACTCAGTGGCTTGATGAGACTCTCGGCGTGCTCATTGTTCCGCAGCAGGAGAAGGCAACACGAAGCACATGAAAGCGCATGGCACCAACTGGCAGGAGACTGCAGGAGGAAGCACCAAAGCAGGAAAGGAGGAAAGATGAGCTGGCTGTTCAGTGCCAAAGCGGAAGATGGGATGAGGGATCAGTGGCTGAATGGAACCATCTTGTGAGCTGAATTGGAGTTCTCAGACTGCAGAGTGTCCACTGCTGACTGAAGGAAGGACTATGCAATGCCAGTGATGCAGAGAAGCCAGTGGTCCCCCAGAGCCAGTGCTGTCCCCCCTTTTCTGCAGGGATGCTGATGTCCTCTTCCACCCAGCCCACCTCGCAGATGTCCCTGTTCCTTCTGAGCGAAGCTGCAATCCTTGCAGGATGGGTGGGTGGTGGGATGGATTTTCTCAGCAACAATATTGTTTTATATCGTAGTTGGCCTTGACCTTGAACAGGCAAGGAGGACACATTGGCCTGATGAAAGTCCTGCTCCTGGTGGAGGTGAAAATGGCTAGAACTGGTTTCTTGATACGGATCAGAGGAGGTATTATCTTTGAGCTCTCCTTGGAGGTGCAATAATGCGGACTGCCCCAGTGGTTAATGCAAAAAGTTGTGGGAATACCGAGCCATGAAGGGCTTTCAGTGCTCAGAGATGGTTAAATGCAAGGGAGCAACATAGCCGAAGGGCAGGTTTGCTCTACCTGTTACTGTAACATCTACGGCACCATAGGTAGCAAAGGAATGGCCTTGAAGGGCATTGCTTCAGAGATCAATATTCAATTAATTACACTTTTATTTAGGGGCAGGGGTGTCAGCTTGGCTGAGGCACATTGCTTGGGGACCACTGCACTGTGTGACAAAGAATGGAAAAAGAAACCTGTTAGAAAACTTCACAGTGGAAAAAAAGCACACAGAGCTCTGTGTTACTTTGTTTATTCTTCTGGGAAGGCCCTTAAATGGTTAGGACAATGTGGTTCAGATTGTAAGCCCACTATTTCTCAACTCTTGGGTTGGGTAAATAATGCCACTTCACAGCTTTCATTTCATTGAGTCCATTATACGATGCTTGCAAAGTAGCCCAAGTGTTGGTGATAAGGATGGTGGCTTCTTTGAAAGCTTTTCATACTCATAATGCCCAGTTAACATATTGCCAAGCCATGCTGGCGATTTAAAAACCACTTCAACAGAGACACAGACACACAGACACACACACACACAGAGAGAGAGAGAGAGAGAGAGAGAGAGAGAGAGAGAGAGAGAGAGAGAGTGCAAGAGCGAAGGTGAGCCATTGGTTGATTCCAGAAGGAAACAGAATCAAGGTCTCACATTCTCTTTTGTATGATCAGTACATGGAGAATAGGAAACTGAAATACTGGGTATCGTCTGGATGATGATGTCTAATAACTTGCCTATATCTCAGGGCAATGTATAATCTACCACAAATGAGACAAGTTTTTGTGGTTTTACTGCAGTCTGCTTCTCAGCCCTCACTCCACTGACAGTCTCCAGGCTTAGCTAGCCCTTCAGTAGATGCCGCCATCCTTATCCCTGTTGGCTGAAGGCTTTATTGCTTTCAGGCTTGCTGGCTGGGGACCACCATACTGAGAAAACAGCCTCATGACAGCACACAGTGGGGCTAGCAGCAGGCATCCTGGTGGGCCGGGGGGTTATGCTCTAGCCAGTATGACCCCAGCAGGCAGCAGCTAAGAGGCTCTGCTGTGGTAATCAGCCCAATTTTGGCTTCAAAGCCTCACAAGATGCTCCATTGTATCTGGGTCTTGATAAGCCTGAAGAGCACCACTTCCACCCTGCATAAGATGACTTCACACTTACTGGCTCCATCTAGTACGAGGCAGAAACTCTGCTGTCCACTTGTGTTTCTAGGCCCATAGCATAAGGACTAGATTCTCCCCAATTTTTAAAATTAGCCTGTCTAAAAATGACAAGGTCTTTCTAAAAAGTGAGCAAGGAGCCTAGAAAGAGCTTCTTCTACGATTCACATAGACAAAGGACACATGGTTAGGACCTCTGGAGATCTTAATCTGACCTCCCATGGTTCCCAGATGGCCATGCCCCTTGCCCTTAACCTAGCATCACCTCCTTTCCCATTGCCACACACTTTCTCCTAGCTACCAATCATTTGGTGGCTTCCCAGCTTTTATGCCTCCACATTCTAGAAGGCTGGAAGGCTTATTCTAATTCTTAGTTACTGGCAGTAGCAGATCACAATTAAAATATGTGGACAGCTTTGGTACTGTGTCACTACCTCTTTTCACTGAGGTCCTGCCTACCACTTGCCCCTGAAGGCTTATCTGAAATGCAGTTTGGCCCTTGGGCTGAAAGATATTCAACTCCCTTGATACAGGGGAACAACAACTCTGGTAGCAGCAAAGACTTGGCACAAAGGTTGGTATTTGTACAGTTTTCCTATCCATAAACCACGCTTAGCCAGAATGACAGATGAATGTGCATCTGCAGACTGCCTTTCTGCAATGTATGCTTTGATTTCAGTTGCATTTGAGATGGATGACAATTAAATACAGGACATGACAAAGAATATATTATCCTTTCTCTGATATTTCTGATGGCTATTTTTGTTAGGCAGGATGAGCAATTAAAACACCAAATGGCTGAATGTGATAGAAAATTGAATGCAAGAGTTAGACATTTTTTGTTTGCCTGTTTTTGTTTACTGCCAGATATTTTTCCTGATTCCTTTCCAGTTTATTCTAGCTGTATAGCGTCTTATGTTTCCAATACTTTCTTCTCCCACTTATCTCAGAAGTGGGAGGAGGTGTAGGGGAAGAGAGAGGAGCTGCATTTTTGTGTATTTTCAATGGCATTGAAATAAGGAGGCGCCTGCAACAGGCTAATCAGAAAATAAAGCTCAAAGTTAGTATCTCTATCTGAGGGCTGGCTTTAAAATCCAGTGTCATTCTCTCATTCATTTGTTTATTCCGAAATTTATTTCCCACTTACCAGCATATCCTGGGCTCTCAAAGCAGCTTTCATTAAAATTCATAGTCTGATATAAAAATGTCGTAAAATCCCAAACACCATCAATTAAAAAAGCTATGCAGAAATGTTAATGGCAGACCTGCAGGAAGGATTAAATTCAAGGCTTGAGATAGCATCCTGCTAAAGGTTCAAATAGTATGATGGTTTCAAACTGAAAATAAAAGCAAACCTTCAAATCAGAGTACTTACATGTAGGCAATCAGCGATCATTTCATTTCGCTTCATTTCAAGAATTTAGCAGAATTCCAAATTTATTGTAGAAACAGGCAGAAGGAACTTTTTAAAAAGAATGTGGGAGAAAGCAAAACTAACAGATTTGTCCCTCCAGATCAACGGATTTGGCTTAGCTCAGCCTTCTCCAACCTGGAACGTTCCAGATGTTTTGAACTTCATCAATCCCAGCCAGTATGGCTGAGAGTCAGGAATGCTGGACTTGTAGGCAATAGTTTCGAGGGCACACCAGGTCACACTTTCCTACTGAGGTCTGAATTGGCCTTCCCACAGTCAAGGTTGCAGGATGTTGGAATCTGTTTTCTCAGGGCCCCTTCATATTCCATGCAACTTCACTGGAGTGGCGTTGTTACCTTAGTCATCAAAGCTTCTTTGAGAGCTGGGCCATGAGGAATCCGTTGCCCTACAAACCTTCCACGTAAATCCCTATAAAGTCATAACATTGTTCAGCATTAATGAATATTTTTCAAACACCTGTAATGTTTTTCTAACAGTCAAGTTTCAAAATTATTGAAAAAAATGTTTCAAAATTAGTGTTTGAGAGTGTTTGATTATTTAATATTTATAACTCTGATAGTGTTTGATTATTTTATATTTAATCCTAAAAGATTCCCATAGCTCTCCACAAGTTTTTTTCTTCTCCTCTGGGTGTGTGTTGTATTTTATTATGGCATCTTATATTGTTGGTATTGTGTTTATAGTATGGCTTAACCTGTGCTGGCCCTTTTGCTGGTCAGCTGCAGTGGCACAGGATGGGGACGCTGAGCTGCACCCTCATCCTCCTATTCTGGAGTAGGCAGAGCAGGTTGAAACTTGCCCCTGCCCCTCCTGGCCCTGTGGCTGATTAGCAGGTCCAGGTGGGACAGAACTGCATGCAACTCGGTCTCCCCCAAAGGTCTGTCTTTCCTCGGTGTGGCTGTCAGCCTTTGGACCAGCAAGCCCAGTGGCCTGGGAAGCCTCAGCTGCTCCCAAGTGATGCTTGGGCACTTTGCAGAGCTGTCACTGGTGTTCAGAGCTGCTTGGGCAGAGCAGCAGGCCCTTTCTGCAACTCTTGCCAAATGGTTCTGAGAGGTTTTGGGCCACCCCCTAGTTGTTTAAGTTTGTCAGGCCTTGGACAACAGTGCTAAGATGACTCAGAAGCCTAGTGGAAGCCAGGGCTTTGAGGAACAGCTGGAAGACCAGCAGTTGGATTGATCAGCCACCCGCTGAGAAGGGCATCAAGAGTCAGGAAATACACAAAGCTGCCTGGGTTTATGCACGCATTTGCCTAATGTGTCATGTGAACCCAGTCAAATCAAATTGGTGACACAGGTAAGACTCTGTTCCTGAGGTGCTTACAACCTAAAATAATGGGGCAGCACGAAAGCAAGTCAGTGAAGGAGGGAATTTCAACAAATGGTGGAGTTGCAAGTGAAGATCAAGAGGAGAAGCCAAAAGGTGGCATGAAAAAGGCAAATTTTGAAGAGTTATTTAATGGAAGGACAGGGCAGCTCACCTCTGCTGGAAGGTTTCAGGTGCCCATTAAAGGCAGAAGGTTTTTGTGTCAAGGCAGAGCTATGAAGTAGTGATGTGAGTTTCTATAATGAGATCTCCGCTTTAGACAGTGTCCAAGGGGGCATTTTCATGGTCACCACTGGGTTTGTGAAATCCTTGGGTTACGATATAGGGACTAGATACAATGGAAGTATACTTTTTAATATTAGATTAGTATCAGGACTAAGAATGTAGGTGTAGAATGTTTCTGGTTATTAAAAAAACCCATTGCTACTAAAATAGTCATCATCATCATACAAAATGTAACAACAGCCCCAAGAAAATAAGAGTGTTAAGACATCTGCCATAAGCCTTGGTGTCTCATTTCAGTGTGTATTTTGACATCAACATCTTAATCTTAGGTATCAATAATGACACATGATAGGCAACTTTGACATCTCCTGACGGGATTAGACAGATGTAATATAACTCCACTTAGGAGTTTATTGATGTTTTCATTCTGAATCTAATACTCTGCATTGACTATTTTTTTTGACATTCATTAGCTATGAAGAAACCTTCACATTATGGGGAAAGTTAACATGCTAGAAAGGCACTTGCTGCCGGCCTGAGGCTCCGGAGAAACATTATCCCCTCCTCCCACAGAAATCTACCTGTCAGCTGAGATCTTTATCTGAGGTTAGGGTGCCCTTGTCCTTGGTGGCGAAGCAGTTTGCTGTCCAAGACAGGGTTTGTGGAAGTTCCCCAATCACGAAATGGCTCCCCTGTTATTTTGTCAGGCACAGACCCCCTTTTCTATAATCTCCAGACTGAGAGTGCTGTGTGTTCCCGAGCCTCTGATGGCAATGAATGCTTTTTCACCCTGCTGCTTTTACCTGCTCTTTAATTCTGAATGTGTTATGTCTTCTCCTGTGTTATTTTTAGTGGAATTGTTAGTGGCATTTTATATTGTTTTAACCAGATTTTTAAACATTCTTGAAGGTCAGTGTGGCAGAAAGGTGGAAAAGATGTCTTGAATCAGTCAATCTCTAATTTGATTAGCATATCATCACATACTCCTGAGATGTGACATGTTACCATCCAGGAGACAGAAAAGAAAGATCCATTTAGGTCTTGATCCTATGGATGTTTAGCCAGAAAGAAGTCCTGCAACTCTCAGCCTTCCCCAGCCAGCTATGTTGGGGACTTCTTTCCACCTAATTGTGCATAGGATTGCATCCTGAGCATTCTTCCAACAAGAATGAATTTGATGCATCCTGCCCTCTATATTTTAAAATGATGTTATCTTTCTCTATATAACTGCATATGTAAAAAACAGAGCTACCACATATCAATCCACTGCAAGTATGCACGTGTCATCTGCTACTTACAAAATCTCCTTCTGAGACAGTGTGCTGCTTTTGGAATAACCATCGCTAATGACTAAGGATGCAATCTAATAGGGCAGACGGCCAATAGATGGAGGACTCCATCCATCCTAAACCATGCTAGCAAGAGGAAGGGCAAAGGTTTTTGTAGACCCTCTGCTGTAATAGTTGCTAGACTGGCTTCTGAGCCCACCTTGTTGCCATGCAGAGCTGGGATGGTGCTGGAATCTGAGGTGGTTTTGGATCCAGTAGAACCTTGGATGCTCTACGTTCCTTTCCAGCACAACCTCCATCCTTCTTCTTCCAAAAGTTAGAGGCTGGGAAAGAAGGACCAAGGAGAGCTCCATGATGTGATCTTTTCATCCAAACTTGGGTCCTCTGTCTGGAGACCATGGGGTCACGACAATCCTATGCACACTTACCTGGAGGTAAGTCCAACTGAACATGTGAGCATGTACATGTGCACTATATTACAGAGTCTCATCCATGTACATATAATGCAATGCATTGTATGTAATGTAAGAATCGTGTAATAGCACGAGTAACAGAAACAGAGTAGGAGCAGAAGAATGAAACATGCTACGCATTCTGATTTTGGAAGGGACGTTGCCTAATGTTTACTTCTCCTCTGTGCTGGTGGATGCTTGGTGCCTTGTGCTGGTCCCCTCCTTCCGTAATGCAGAGAGCGATTGTTGGAACGAGAATGCAAGCTCTGAAGAGGCTCTCATTAGTCTCCCAGATTGGATTGGCAGGCATTGCTTAATCCTTGCACTAGGTGGCAGGCTCTACACTTGCATTTAGAGCAGTAGGTGGATGTGGACAACACACACCATGGTCTCTTTTAATGTATTGGGAGAGCTGGTGGTGGAAGCCAATCCTGTCTCTCAATATTTTAGGGAATTATGGCATTTATTGTACTTTTACAAACCGCATCCTAAAGCTAGCCAAAAGGCTGATTACCTTTTTATGCACAAGAAATATAGTCAAAGAAGTTGCAAGAAGATGAAAAACCAGAGGGATCAGAACACACTCTGCATTTGTTTGCTTTTTAAAAAATTGCTATGCTGGGAACTATATATAAGTGCCCTATTGATTTTGCACTAAAGCAATTTTAATTTTTTAAGCTTTGCTTCCATTTGGGCATCTCCGCTGCAGGAGTCTAGGCTGCCCTTGAGCTGATATGGTTAGTCAAGATGAATTCCATAAATGATGCACATAAATGGAAAATGAAAAGTTTCCAAACCACTAAACTCATTTTCATTTGTCTCCCAATCCAGCACCTATTATAAGATGTATAAGCAATCCCACAGCAAAGATCGGACAGGATAATTCCATTCTTGCCAGGAAGATTCTGACAATTCACGCACTCAGGCACTGCCAAACCTTCTTTTTTCTTGGGACAGGAGGAGGGCAGTCCTCAGATCTGAATCACAATGATCAACATCACTTCCCACTCAGTGACAGATCTTGAGTTTGGTGTGAACACATTTCAAACCCTAATTTTGAAGTTTAAAATCACCACCACCACCTCCAAAGTGGATTCAAGATAAGCACAAGGGCTGGTTTTGAATGTTATGAACAGGGCACTTGACTGTGTATTTGGGTTTGTTTGTTTGTTTGTTTATAACATTTGTATGCCACCCAATTGTACCACAGCACAATTCTTGCTTTGCTTCTCCCTTGTTCAAAAGATGTGATTGTGGGGTGTGTGTATTGGAGTCTTTGTTGGTTGTCCTCAAGCAATTATTTCTAAATGAGCCCAAGGGCTTACCATGATGAATGAAAACCATAAAGAAGATGCCTGCTTACACATAACCATAGCAATACCTGTAGAAGCAAGGACTGTATGTCGTTGTTCCCAGATTTTTGGAAAAGAGTATGGAACACTTAAGTCAAGGACGTAAAGCATTCTTGTCTCTGAAGAGCACATCTGGTGTCAGATGGGGACATGGGGGCAGCAGATGTACACATGTGTGCATACATAGCATGCGCACAAACAGAATGCACACAGCATGCACAGACATGCACACACACACACTCACAATTTTTCTTTCCACACTATCATGACTGAGGACCCTGTACCTTCATTCTCAGAGGATCACAGCCTTTGTGGAGAAGGCCTAGGGTTATTATTCAGGGAGAAGGCTTGGTTATGGAAAAGCATCATGAGGCTTCCACCTCTGAAGGACCAAGCATTCCAGAAAGATGCATGTGGCCAGATCCTCTGCTTCCAGAGACAGCCGTACCACCATCCTCAGACTCTGCAGGTCCGGCTGTGAGGAAACAGGGTGCCAAAGCCACTCCCACAGCATTGCAGCTTGATAGTCCCGGTCACTCTAAGAGACAAAGCCACAGGCAGAGTGGAGGTAGGGCCAAGCAGCCTAAATCCAGCCACAGGCCCTTTAAACCTCAGTCTTGTCCTGATCCTTGTTGGAGCAACGTTCATGCAGCCTTGTCTAGGTTCCTACCCTAGCACTCCTTGCAGCTCTTCATGGTGCTGCTCTCTGCTCATCTCGCTTCCTAAGAAACACGTGCTAACCCTGCTCTGGCTCTGACCTATAACAAAACCCTGAAAGCCACATCACATGACAGCAGCAGCAGCCATGTCCTAAAACCAACATCTCTGTACCACTGTTTCTCCACATATACAAACACAGTGGCTTTCTCCCTCACACACACATCCACACACCCAAGAGCATGACAAAAAGTGAACCAATGCTCCGTGGAGATCTGGGTTCTTGGTTGAGTTTGGGCCAGTTATGGACCCTTTCTTCATTTGTCACACAGAATTGTTGTGTGACTAAAATAGGGAAGAGGAGCAAGATAGATGCTGCCTTGAAGGAAAGGCAGATATACATGTAAAAAAATAAATAAATGAATGCATGTCATTTTCTGTCTGTGCATAGCTGGGGACACTTCGGTTTCTATAAGATGAAATTGCTGGTTGGGAAGACAAGGTAAGGGCTGAACACTCTCAAAAGCAATGTAACCAATGTGAAGCATCTACTCCCCAAATCACAGTGTATTCACTTGCCATGTAGGCATGGTCTAAATCCAGGTCAAAATTAGAATGACACAGAACTATAGTTCCAATCCTTAGGATTGGGACTATAGCTAGTTTTGTTCTGCAAGAATGAGAGAGACAGCGATGGCTGGACAGGCAATGCTGAATGGCAAGATTCGATCCTTTAGCAAATAACCGAGAATGCCTTGGCCAACTGATCAATGCAGGACATGCAAAGGGGACAGCTAAGCACCAATTGCCAATTTATGTGACTTTGTATCTAAGTGGGAAGTACAATGCATGTTACTGTATTCTTCAGAGCAGTGGACAGTGGATATCAAATTATTCTCTTGTGCAGTCAGATCCATTTTTAACCAGAAACCAAGTAATTGCTTTCCATATACCCGATCAAAGATTAGGTGCACCGGCTGCATGCAATGGAGCAATCAAACAGTCGATTTACTAACTATCCAGCAGCATGCATGCTGAATTCACCACACAGCTGACACTGAAACCTTTGGTTGTGTGAATCAGTTATTGTGGGCAGGAGTTTGAGTTGCACTGGGCAAGGCAATGAGAGAATGCAGTTCAAGTTGCCAGTGTCCAATGAGGGAGTCCGTGAACACTGAGCATATGCGATGGACCTCAGGCAAGTAGTATTAGTGATTTTATGGAAGCTGTGGACACCTGGCAAGGTGTTGAATAGCTTGGCAGCAAGAGGAGGAAGGCTTTCAGAAGAGGAACATTGCATAATTGTGGCCACCACTGTTCCTGAAGTACTTGAAAAACTGGAGGTAGCTACAAGAGGAGAATAAAACTGCAGTCAGCCTTCAACAGGAATATAACAAACTGAGATACCTTATTTTTCATCCTTTGTGGGCTCATTCTATATCCTGCCCATCTCACTTCAGGAAACAAAATGTAAATCTCCCAAACTGTCAGTTTCTCCAAATAATAGTGAATTATTACTGAGATTCTGTTATCCCGATATTCTATAATAACAGCACTTTCTTGAACGAACAATCACATCCCAACAGTGTGCACAGCTGAAGAGATGAAACCTGCCATTGAACATTTCTGGCAGAAAACACAGGGTTCTCTCAAAGAAAAGAAATATACAGACATAAAAGGAAGGCAAACACTTTCCAACAGGTTGATTCTAAATTCTGCTTGATTATTGTATTGCCTCACATTGAGATGTAAGGAAGAAATGCTTTTGGAATTAAAACTTTCATGTAGCATTTGGTGAATTATTGCCCTCTTATAATCTAAGATTATTTATGGATGAGTTTACAAATGTTGTGCTTTGGTTCCTTTTTAAGAGGCATGCTTTGGCTTTTACCATCCCATTTTTTCCCCACACCAAGTTGTGTTAGACCCTCTTTTTTACTACCTTCCATGTGTAAGTGGAAATGGAAGGACACAAGCAGCTGTTGTGTTCCATATGCCCAAATATCATCATAAATATGATCCCCCCTTAATGCTCATAAAGGGTTTCCAATGAACTGCTCTGATGAAGTGCCTCCAGACTATTGAGTTTGAGATTTATACATGAATTAATCTTTTCATTAACAAATTATTTATACTATCAGCTCATCTGGCTGTGATGCACAAATTCATTAAGCTGTTGGATATGATTTAAGTTCTAGGCATGATTCAGCCAGAGGTAAGCATTTTTAAGTCCCATTGATTTCTAGAGAAGAGATAAGCAGCTGCTTAAATCTCTGCCATTGAATTTAATGGGTCTTAAAGGAACTTTAACTGGATTGTGCTTTTTATGGTTAGTCTCATCAATGAAACTAACAGGCCAATTCTGCTACATACCATGCAGGCAAAGCAACCCATCTGGGTTAAACGGCTTGATACTTGAGGAGAAACAACAGCTTGTTTCTCCTCAAGCTTGTCCCCAGCTGCTGCAGTTTGGACTGGTCACAAATGGCCCTGCAGGCCAAGGATGGGTGAAGCAGCAAAGCCAATTCAGCTAATCAGCTAAATCGAGTTACCAAATTCTCCAAATGCCATTTCAAGGCCTGTTTTGACTTGTGTCCATATTAGATTATGTGGGTTCCCCCCACCCTTTTCACATGAAAATCCTCCTGTATTATCATGTGCATTCTCCCAAAGGCATGCATTAGTTGTGCACATCTTTGAATTTTTCTCCCAGTTATTAAAGCATATTCATGCATATTTTTCCAAACTGTTCATTTTTCATGTGCATTTTCCAAATACACAGATGCTGCCAAATGCATTTTTGCTTGCTCTGCACATCAAATATCCCATTCAAGTGTATAGACTGACAGCGGATTGTGTCCAAGTCTACATTTAGTCTGGAAGCTGTGAACTGGGTAAATCCTGATCAAAATGACTGGAAGAAATTTCTCATACACCCCTGCTGAGGCAGTATGGGGACAGTGTCCGCTAGGCACAAAACACAGAGCAGGAGTAGTTCAAGGATGGTGGCTTGTCGTTGCTTGGCCTTGCATTTCTTTCCAGGAATCAAATGGTGCTTTTGCTGCAGTAATTAAGCCACCATCTGCACAACTGAAGCGAAAACAGCTCTTTGGGATCAGAGGATCCATCGGCATTAACCCAAGCAGCCCAACTTAACTGCTTTGCCCACCTTGCCTCTTGTTAGAAAACACAGTTTGAGCCAATGTAAGCCAAGACCGAGCAGTTCCTATCTAAAGGGACTTTTAATTTTGGAGTAAACTTATTTGGAGTACTTATTTGTCTCTTAAGTTTATTTCCTGCTTTTCTACCAAAATGCACACAGGATAGCTACTCCATTGGCTTTCAGCTGGTTTGCGCCACAGGAAACATGTCTACTATCATATATATCCTGACCAGTCAACAAAAATGGACACTAATGCTTTACTTTCATTGAACATTGTATTCATATTACTTAATTGGTTACACATGAGTTTCTACAGGAACCGAAGAAAGGTAGCCACTTTTGTTGACATGGCATTTTTCCTCAAGTAGAGGAGGACAGGCATAAGGAGAACTCCATGAACATGACACAATAAAAGGGGTCAGGTTTTTTTTATTCCGTATCTTTGATTTCTCTCTTCCCAAGCCAGGTATATTGCTTACTAAGAGACATCCCCCTAATTCTGTTAACATTTGTAAGAATCAGACTGTTTTGATCTTGTGGATTGAGCCAGCAAAGGTCAGAACTAGCTGTGCCCCTCTTTTAAAAGGACAGATTCACCTTGTGGCTCACAGGATGACTGAACAGCTGCAGTGAATGATGAAGAGAGGATGCAAATCTTTTTGTAGTGTTTGAAAGCAGTGACTGATCAAATCATTCTGTTTGTGAATGACATTAAGCAATTTAAGGAGTGACCTGGCGAATACAACAGATACGAAGAGTCATTCATTTCGTTTAGAATGCAGCAAAGAGTTTACCATTTGACTTTTCCTTCAAAAGACCTTTGTGATGTTTCTTTGGTGCATCCTCTCTGATCTCTCTGATCTCCTTTAGGGCTTTTGTGAAGAACACAGCTTTAGAGCGTAGTGATCAGACCCACCTGCTGCAATGGCATTAAATGTGCAGAAAATGGGGAAATGGAAAATGAAAGTGTTTTACGCTACCCGAGTGCAGGTCAATCCATACTGAAAAGTGATTTGGGGGGCTTGGAAGCAGAGAAGGCTTGCAGAGTCCTTCTGGTCTTGAGGCTGATTCTGGAGGAGACTGAGCAAATCTCCAGCCAGAGAACGTGCAGGCACGCTCTGAGGTGAAGCACATAGCTCCTGGGCCAAAGCAAGGGGGTTCCTCTTGCTTCCCTGACTGGTCCACTGTGCTGTTGACCTTGGATGCCTGCTAAACTCTGATCCCGGGACTGTTTCCCTGTGTCTTGGCCTTGACCGTGACTCGTACCTTTCTTTTAGAGTCTTGTTATTGCCTGTTCATACTGTGTTGTATTTATACAGCCAGGTTTGGACTTTTGCCTTTCCATTGATTTGCTGTCAGATTTGCCCATAGTTGGCCCAGGGCTGAACCTGGCCCCATTGCGGTGGTTCACTAATGACTCATACACAGCCAACCAGCACTGAAAATGCTTTCTGTTAGAATGTTTTAAAAAAGATTTCCACAAGGCCCGAAGGAGGGGAATTTGAATATGTAAGTTTAATTACATGCATATGAAGTGTACGTGTGTGTGTGTGTGTGTGTGAGAGAGAGAGAGAGAGAGAGAAGAAATATAGCTTTCTAAAAATGTTATGTATGCTTAAGCAAAGGTAGGCCAACGATTCATATATGTATCCATTCACAAGTGTTGTCTTTATATCAAGCAAATGTTAAAAGTATTGCTAAGTGCTCAATCCATTGCATTATAGGAGGAGAGCATTTATCCTTCCAATAGTACAATATCAGACTTCTAGCTGTCAAAATGGCACAGAGAATCTATTTGCACTGATAGTACATTAACTGCCTGGAAGCTGGAAGATAATTTAAGAAGGTATGTGCAAATTTTAATGAGTGTTCCAATCCAAAATTTATCTGTATTATTCCAAAAACATATGATTTTTTAAAAGGCATTAGGGCTGCCACGCCTCTAGCAATTAGCCAACTTAGACAAACCCTTGTGAAAGAAATGCTGTCATCCAATAGACAGAAAACCTGAGCTCTTGCTGAATAAGATGTAAGCAGAGAGCCAAAGATGCTTCAGGTGCAGATGCTAAAGTAGATTAGACAACATAGGACAGTCTAGTTCCCAGTTTTCTTCTGGCTTAAGACTCTGGGTGCCATATTTATTACGTTGTAATAAAGTATCTATTAGCCATGGGTGGTGGGTTGGTATAACAGATCACCCTCAACAAGTGCTTCCAGTAGTGAAGCAGACTCTGAAGCTGTAAAAGTGACAGGGTCAATTGCAACTATTGCTATTTAGCCATCACTGGTGCATCACACACAGCTGAGAATGAGAGACTCCTTAACTGAGCCAAGGTAAATGGATGGATGGCCACTTGCCTGTCTAAGTCTACCAGAAAAACATTACCTTATCAATTTTTAAATCAAGATTTCTCCATAGAGTTGATTTAGCATGAGCAATGGAAGGATGTCATGTCTTGAACAGCTGTAACTGTGGAAAGAACCTATACATTTTCATCCCTTGGGAACCTAATGTTATCCATTGGGAGAGAGGATCTGGACAGGTTGATTTCAAAACTTAATAAGGTGGAAAATGGGATCTAAGCGGAAAAGACACAGTAAACCTATGACAGAAAGCAAGATCCAGAAAGTCAACCCCACCTGCTTTAATTCGAGATTGCATTGTTTTCTAGGATATTCATGTGGGGAGAACATCCCCCTGCCACTTACAAAACAGATCATGGAGTTTTTGAAAACATTTTCCAGGTATAGATAGAAGAATGACATATATAATGCAAACTGAGGCAAAATAGTCATCTTAAGTGTATTTGCCTTACTCCACAAGCTCAGTTTCAAAGATGCCCATCTATCTATATCCCACGACATCTCCTTGACCAGCTTATTCAAATGTGATACCTGAGATATGTCTCTGGGAATTAGCATTCCTGAATAAGTGATGAGATCTGGGTATCACTGAAATTGCTAATCAGCCAATACAGTACAAGAGACCATATCTTTTATCTACTTCCATTCAGACCTTGACTGGTTAATTGAATAGCCAGACAAATTGCCAAAAGGATTGAACAACTGCATCAGAGCTGGAAGAGAAAACTAGAGGTTTGAGGTAAGATCATCACCACAGAGAATAATTTTAAATTCTGAACTATCATGCAAAAGCCATGTCTACTCTTCTGTCAAATAGCACATGCCATGCATCCCAAGCGTAGGTACTGGATACTACATAGGTATCAGTGTCTGGTCCTAATCATCAGTGGAAGCCCTTCTACAGGCTGCCTTCCTTAGGGAGGTCAAGGGGGAGGTGATGAGGAGGAGGGTCTTTTTAGTGGTGAAACCCCAATTGTGGAACACCCTGCCATTGGAGATGCATCAGGCCCCAAACCTGAGTTTAAGGCACCTGGCAAAAATGTTCCTCTTTTGCCACACCTGTGGCACTACTTAAACTATGTATATGACAGCACTGGTTGCAATTTTAATTTTAATAATTTTAATTTTAAATGTTTTGTTGATATACATATTATGTTTATTGTTTCTATTTATTCAAATATTGATGTTATCATCAATTTTGATTGTAATGGCTGCCCAGACAGCATTATGCAAATGAGATGCTTTAATACAAATCTAATAAATAAATAAAGCAAGCCAGGAGGCAGCTATTGCTCCTAACCCTAGCTTATGGGGTTTAATATAAAAATATGTGCCATTTCAAAAATTCTACATGAAAGCCAAAATGTTAAATGCAGTGAGAATAAATGTCCAATGAATTCTGTCAAAGTCTCTTTCAGCATCCAAAAATCGAATGGCAGCCTGGTCTGCTCTATCTGCTTTTAAATCTATCAGAACCACATCTAATCTGGCAGCCTCCTGTCTATGAATTTCATCAATCCCACCTGATCTGTTCAACCCAGTGTTGTGATAACTTGTTGCTCTCCATTGGCTGGAACCACAGCTACTATTTTAATGTCTGCATTAATTGATGAAATGAGCGAATACTTAGCACAACAAGTGTGTTCCTTGCCAGGCTTAGGAATCACTGTAATGTGAGCATCATTTAATGGTGAAGCAAAAGGAAACTGGTTCAAAAATACTATTAGAAGCATGATAAAACATTGGAATTAGCGGGTTAGAAAAATATTTTACACTATGCAGTTGGAAATATGCCTGGACTAGGTGATTTCCTAATATACATATTTGTACTTGCTTTCATAATTTCCTCACTGTGCAAAAGAACCAAGAGAAACTGCTGTTGTGAGGAATGTAAATATGGTAAATCAATATGAGAAAAAAAGCATCCCCGTCATGGTCCAGTGTTTCCCTGCTCATGCTATACGCATCAGAATACAACTTTAAAAATCGTGAGTTTATATCAATGGGAGAGATTGCTATCATGCAACTCTCACCTTTAATAACTGAAATAACATTTCAGTGCTTTTGCTGTTTAAGACTATGCATCAGAATCTTACTTGGGCACTCATTTTCCTGGTATGTCTGTTGTGAACAACTTAGGGCAAATCTTGCCTACTGCAAGGGAATATTATTCAACTAATATTCTTTGTTCTGTAACTCCCAATAAAGTTATGCAGTTGGGCAAATGGCAAACAAGACTATAAGAGACTTCAGTTTCTTATTTCAGATATACTTGTTGCATTTGGGGTGGGTGTGAGACATAGGCAATAATTTGACCCCCTATGAAAGCTTTACTAGCCTCCCACTCAGTGGCACAAAAAATCAACAGTACCCTCATTAATTTTAAAATACTTGAATAATTCAGCAGAAAGCTTATATTCAAACATCTCACTATTAAGAAGAGAAACATTAAAGCGCCAGAGACTGGAGAGCCTTGGCAAATTGGAAAAATGCAACTCCAAGCAGATAGGAGCATAGTCTGAAACTAACAGCATATCAGTCTTCCAAACATTTAGTTGAAAATGTAGAAAAAACATAGAAACAAACAAATGGACAAACAACGTAATTGAAAGCATTATGATGGACAGGTGAAATGCAGGTGCAGCCTCACTCACCAGGATGCAAAATTCTCTATCAGTCAAACCAAGTTCAGCCGCACAGGCTGAAGTGTAAATCTCATTACTGTTTTCCTCTTGGGAGCAGACCTACTTGTATCCAGAAAAGGATCTAAGATCTCATTAAAGTCCCCACACACAATTAAATAATCATGGCAATTACTTTATCAATGTATTTCCCATCCAGAATAAAAAACCAACCATCAGGATCAATAATCACCTGCTGAACAGAAAAGAAGAGTCACTTATGAATTTAAACTGCAAGCCCTTTAAACTGTATTAAACTACACCTTGCCAACGCATCTTTTCTCAACAAATGATCATCCTCAGTCATCGTATTAGTTTCTTGTGAAAAAGCAACATTGGCATTAAGCTCTGTTAGTGTAGAAAGCACTCTCTTCTGCTTATTTAAATTCGGTAGGCTCTTGACTTTCCATGAAGACACATTAAACACATTAGACACATTAGAAAAAGAAAAAAAAAGAGTTTGCTCCTCCACACATCCAACTCTTACCAATGGTACATGTTACAGACTTTTAAATGAAATAACATATAAATCATAAATACAATGCAGTACAGTCCAAACATTTCCAAAAGATTCAAGCTAATATTTATTAAACTAAAATTTCAGAACATCTGAAAGTAAAAGAAAGAAAATAAACCAAAAAAATCCCGCGTAGTGTTAACATTCTCCACCAAAAAGATTCCCCAAATATAATGAAAATCGTGCTTTTTACACCTCCATGTGGTGGTTCTGGAACGGACCTGAGCTGCATCATGTTGAGCATCTTGATGACCTGCCCTATGTATTTCTCAAATCATATTTTCTTGAATTGGATTCCAGACATCTGATCTTACTTCTCATTCCTATTTTTATTGATCTTTACTGTTTTATTGTATTGTTTCCTTTATTTTGCATGCCCTTTTGGGAGGGTTAACTTTCCCTACTGTCTTCTCATGGGAATCTTGCCTTCTCATGATGTGTCTGCAGTGTGACAGCATCAGAGTTGTCATTTTTGCTTCTAGGAAAAGCTCTGTTCTCTACCAAGGCAAAAACAACAACCCGCATTTCATGTAAACAGCTTACTTTGCTGAAATCAAACATATGAGCCTTCATTAACAACTTCTTAAGGGACATTTTCTGCCATGGCCTGGGTTAATGTGGTAGCTTTAACTCTTCATAAAAAATTAGTAACATTTATAAAGCTTTCAATGTTAGAGCAAAAGAAAATGGGACATTTGGCCTTTACTTGGTAAAAAAAATACAGGTGGCAGCTATTTGAAAAGCTGTCAATCCAGTTGATGGGTCTCTCAAGCCACTCTTATATGAAAAGAATGAGCACAAGAAAGGATGTAGTTTCTCAAATGCAAACAAATTAATGTTGGCAACCAGCGTACTAAATGCAGAAAATTGTGCCATTGTCTACTGTAATTTCCCAAAAATGTTTTCTGGAAATTATAGCTATTATGGCAATAGCCATTCTTTCAGTGGATAGAAAAGACTATTTAGTTTATACCTAGGGACACTTGAGCTGCTAGTATTGAGTAATTTTGGTTGCAAATTATTGCATCCTGGGTATCCAAGCTGGAATATATGCACAAACACACACACACGCAGACCAGGGAATCAAAAAAGAACTTGAGAATAACAAAAGACTTTGTAGAATTACTGTTTAAAACAGAAGTGAACAAACTTCAGGCTCTTTGAATACAAATTCTTTGGTTTGCTTTTTATGAAAATCCAAGTATCTACCAACCAGAATCAGATGAAGAAAGCACTTCACAGCAACCCCTCCTGCAGATCATTTATACTGGATGGGTTGCTCATAAAATGCATCCAACAGGTAATGCATCTCTTTTGCATTTGCTGCTGCTTTATCCCCTCCCCCTTTCCCCCCAAAGAGCACTTTTTGCAATCTGCAATTTGACAGCTAGTGCCAAAGTGCTCAAGGGGCACATTGGAGGGACTGTCGATGTTTCATCACCTCTTTAACTTTTTTTAGTAAAATAGTTTTGCAGAAATGTTTTCAAATTTTAAATTAATCTTTTAGTCAGGCTCCTGCAAGAGTGCACTTGCACAGGTCCAGACAGACAGCAGAAGGGGTGGTCTGTTTTCAAAGTGCAGCAAGCACCTCCAGTGGATATTGTCTCAGAGAAGCTTCGAAGATTTTTTTTTTTTTAAACTTTGCTTTCTCTTGACAGCTGTCAAAAAATGACCCATCAAGAGAAACCAAAGCTATGAGGGATCTTTGCTGATGAAAGGGAATGGCCAGTTGATTAGCCACTTCATTGTAAGATCTTCCAGGTGTTCTTTGTACCTGACTTTCATTAGGTTCCTCACACTTTTCTACCCTTTTGCAAAATTCTAGCGGTTCAGGAAAGTGGAAGGATGCAACCCATCCCTTTTACAGGAGTACAGAGCTTTGACAGCTAATTGTTGAAAGTCTGGTTCTTTTTAGAATGGGCTTTTTGCCATGGCTGCCTATGCTTTCTTGGCAGAACTATCTGCATTTATGCCTGCAGTTAGAAACTGGTGCATCTGAGCACATTTGAAGCTTAGGAACGTATTTTTAGAACTCAGATACTTTGACTTTCCTTGTTCTAAAAACCCTTCCTAAGATATGACCAGTTAATCTTTCATGTGATATGAGACATTCTGAAGACAGTTCCATTTGATTTGACTGAGCTGGGGGCATTATCTAGCTATAATCAGGCTGCTGTACAGCGCTTTTCAAAATAACTTCTCATGAATGTGAACTCTGTAGAGAGTGTCTAGATCGTAGTTAAGGTGTCATTTGGGAGGCATGAAGCTTGTCCAACCTGCTCTGATGAACTAAAAATGGGTGAACCTCCTCTAGGTAGAATTTTTTGTGGTTGCTTTGTGACCTTCGGGAACGGTTTGAGCAGTAAACTGGTGAGGTCTATTGCATGAGCTGAGCATTGCTTTGGGATCTTCATTTCCTGCATACATTCCAGGAATACTTGGTCAACATGTGCCTGTGTGAGATTGTCCAAGGGGAAGTACTTTCTGCATGCAGACATGCCCTGTGCTTGTACGATCTGAATGGATGGGTGATACTTCCTACAGAGAATCAGGGCAGAGCAATGGTTAGCATGTCAGATGGCAGCCAAGGCAGACTGGGTTCTTCTCCCCAGTTAGCCGCGAATCCCACTGGGCAACCTAAGGCCAAGCATGATTCTTGAGGCCGATCTACCACATAGGCTTATCATGAGGTGGTGGGCAAGCCATCACCCTTTCAAAGAAGGGTGGGAGGCAATGTAACAAATGATATAATACTGAAGAGCCATGTCCCGTAACTGTGTCAACTGGGCAAGACTCATCACTGCCTGGGTCAAGCTGCCTGTATAGTCTTAGAGTTCGATGTCTTTGCTAGAGCCACCTGGGAGCTATTTGATGTGCAGAAATCCTCCGTCATTCCTCCAGTCTGTGCCATTATTTCTGTCATCTGTATCCCAACAATCCTCGGGAACAGAGCAAGGTATAAAAGGGATGATCGCATTCCTAACTAAAAAGAACACTCTGGGAGTCAGTGAGCCAGCAAGCTTCAGGGCGAAGCAGGGATTTGAACCCAGGCTTTTTAAATCAAGGATTGGAAACTGGACGTGGCCATCCAGACATTTCAGTCTACCACTCCCATCAACCCTAGTCAGCATAGGCAATGTGAGGGATGATGGGAAATGTAGTCAAACATGCCTGGATGGCCACGGGTTGCTCACCCCACCCCGTTCTAAGATAAATGTCCTGAAGCAGTCTGTCTATATGTCTTCTGTGTTCTCACTGCCCACCCACCTGCTCCCGTGCTTTCGACAAGGAAGGCATCTCATATGGAGTATAAAAGCTCTTGTCCCCACGGCCCTGGAAAGTATGCTTGAATATCCAGTTTATAAATGAATGGACTGCCTCAAAGTAAGAAGCAATAGCAGGTGTACCTGATAAATCAGCCAAGCCATGAACTTCATGAGACTATTGCTTCTCTGCCAGCCATTCTGTTGGATGGTTGCTAATGAGCATTTTGCTTGACAGCAGGTGATGCTCAAAGTCCCACCCCTTGACACAAGGAAATATTTTCCTCCCAGATCTGTCAGCCTACCAATTTGTCATTTTTAAAAGCTGGCTCTTAGTACTCAAAGGCCTGGTGAGGAGGGAAGGAAAGAAGGAAGCATGAGCAACTTCGTACCACTTGCTTTGATCCTATCCAGCCTGTGGAAGCAATGGGCTTCTCCTCTCTCTGATGCAGCTCCTGTTTTACAAAATGCTGTGTTTCTAGCATTTCCCTCATTTGATACATTCAGATATTGGCACAATCATGGAGAAGCCCAACCTCTTTCCTTTTACCTCTGTTTTCATTCCATACAGATCTTTTATAGATTCACAGCTCATGGGTCCCCCTTGCCTCCACAAATGAAACCATAATTATCACTAAATAAACATCTCATTAGAGAGTTTTGGTCCAGGCTGTTTTACTGTATTTCAGACCTTGATTCATGTAACACTGTTACAAATATACTTCATAATTAAGGGAGAGGTTGTCTTTTTGGGTTGCTTGTTCAGGTGGAAAGCAAACAACCTGTCTCTTTTGTCTGAGATCCCAGTGAGAAAGCGGCTCTGTTGTGGTGGGGGGGGGGGGTTGATTATGCTATTGCGTTATGTTTTAGTCTGTGAAGGGGTCTATTTCTACCTGTGCAAATAAAATGAGTTGGGAACCTGTCAAGAAGGATACGCCATTGTTTGAGCTGGCAGGAGCAGAAAGTTATATGGCAGTGGAAGGTCCCCTCCTCCTATGTATATAACTGAAAGGGAAAGTGTACATATCCCCCAGAAGTGTCCACCAGGTCATCTTGAGAAGGTCATCTTGAGAAGGAAGCAAAGAGGCTTTGGTTTATAAGGATCCCATCCCATCATACACACTCTCCACCAGCCCGGCGGTGGATATCTGTACCTGGTATTGGAACTCAAGGCAGGCCAGGGATTTTAATGGTGGACCATTCATGAAGTTCCAGAAAAACATCTACTTCTGCTTCATTGACTATGCTAAAGCCTTTGACTGTGTGGATCACAACAAATTGTGGCAAGTTCTTAAAGAGATGGGAGCACCAGACCATCTTATTTGTCTCTTGAGAAACCTATATGTGGGTCAAGAAGCAACACTGAGAACTGGGCACGGAACCACTGATTGGTTCAAAATTGAGAAAGGAGTTCGGCAAGGCCAAATACTGTCGCCCTGCCTATTTAACTTATATGCAGAGCACATCATGAGAAAGGCAGGGCTAGATGAATCACCAGTTGGAATTAAGATTGCTGGGAGAAATATCAACAATCTCAGATATGCAGATGATACCACTCTAATGGCAGAAAGTGAAGGGAAACTAAAGAGCCTCTTGATGCGGGTGAAGGAGGAGAGAACAAAAGTTGGCTGGAAACTTAACATTAAGAAAACTGCTCTTTAGATGATGAAACTCAAATACTTTGGCCACCAAATGAGAAGGAAGGACTCCCTGGAGAAGAGCCTAATGCTGGGAACAATTGAGGGCAAAAGAAGAAGGGGGCGGCAGAGTATGAGGTGGCTGGATGGAGTCACTGAGGCAGTTGGTGTGAGCTTAGGTGGACTCCAGGGGAAGGTGGAGGACAGAAGGGCCTGGAGGAATGTTGTTCATGGGGTCATGATGGGTTGGACACAACTACACGACTAACATAACATAATCCAGCCTGCTACCTAACAGTCTTCTTCTCAGGCTACTGGCTGTGGCTTTGGGCATGAGGCTGTGGTTTCCGAGTCAATACACTAAGCAAGACCAACCAAAGAGTTTCAAACAGCCACCAACCCTGTAGTGTCCTTGTTCAGGCTGGATATTACATTATGCAAAAACAACAAATGAAGAGCAGGTTGTATCATTATATGATTTCAGAATAGCAGAAAAATGTGATTTCAGGATTAAAATCTGGACTCTTGAGCTTGTCATATGGCATGCAATCCTGACATGTGTGTAGGAGGCAGCCTGTGTGACAGGTTTGCATTGGGTCCCCCAAACTGGTGCTTGGCTCCTTTGCAAGTTTCTATGGGAAGGAAATTTTTTATTGGCTTCCAGCCCTGAATTTTCCTCTTTGCCTCTTCTCACAGCTTTCTATGGTTTCTTTGTGTTCCTGGACCACAGATATTTTTACTTATCCATGCAGCCAATGTGGTTCAGCTAAAGTGGGAAGCCCTTGAAGTAACACATTGCCACAAATTGTCTTCCCGTCATTATCTCCTGGAGCCCAGTTATGTTCCAACTTGTTTTTTATCTGTTGCCTATTAATTATTTTTGAACAGCATTGTTAGCTCTACCCATCCATCTTTTGAAAGCATGTGGTGTTCTAGTGCTAGGTGTTACGCTACACAATGAAATGTCTGCACTACTGACCCACTGTTCTTTCTAGCTATCCAACATATTTCTAAACTATCCAAAATGCATTCAATTACAGCACATTGGCAGAATTACAGGAAAGCAAGTTGAACAAATGTTTCTTTTGAAAATTGTTTATCTCCGTTTGCTCTCCTTCTAGCAGAACACTGGAGGAGACAGCCATATATGCAACTTTTGCTTCTGGACTAGCAAACAAGCTGCCTCTATTTCCCCCTCATATGGTGCATGTAGGGTAGAACCACGACCACTTTCTGAACATACTCCCTCATTTCTTTGCCACTCTTAGCTTAACTTGCAGACAAAGGTATTGGCTTTGTTGCTTTCTTCATGTGAAAAAGACAACAGGCTGGTTGTCTTCCTTCTGTGATCATGAGAAGGGAGAAAACTCAGCTGCTGCAAAAAGGTGGCTTCATGTATGACCTCAGTGTAGACACAAAGGCATTCTGGTACATGGCCCAATATGGCTGAGATGATGCTACACCATGAACTCCTTCTGGTAGAAGCCTAGTTGTCTCCCTGTCTCCTGAGTTTCTCTTTCATATCTTTGCTTTTCTTCTCACAGTTTTGCTCCATTCCAAGGCCGCTTGCTAGAAGTCCCTTATTGATGAGGAGAAACAAAATAATAGCTTGCATCTAATGGCCATCCTTCTTAGATTATACCCATTGGGAGCAATGGGACTTAAGTTAGTGATGTTATGATGAAATAGGTGATGACCTATAAAGCCCTAAATGGCTTGGGTCCTGGTTACCTGAAGGAGCACTTACATCCATATATGCCCGCCCGCCCCTTGAGATCTGTGGGACAGGCCCTTCTCCGGGAACCCGCCGTGAAAGAAATTAGGAGGGTGGGTACTCGGAGGAGGGCTTTCACTGCGGTGGCACCTAAGTTATGGAATGTGCTCCCCAGAGAGCTCTGCCTGGCACCGTCATTATTTGTTTTTCGGCGCCAGGTGAAGACCTTTTTATTTAAGCGTCATTTTAATTGTTAATATTATTTGATTTTATTTGGCCAGGACGACTTGTTTTATATTGTTATTTTTTGTATTTTAACTTAATGTTTGTATTTTACAAACATTTTAACTTAGTGTTAAGTTAATGTTTTAACTTAATGTTTGTATTTTAACTTAATGTTGTGAGCCGCCCCGAGGCTTCGGAGAATGGGGCGGCATAGAAATGTTTTAATAAATAAATACAGTCATTTCAGGGGTCTCCTCCAAATATGACAAACATTGGCTACAACCTAGGGTTTCTACTGAAGAATTCTGTGACAAGCCAGTCTATGGTAGCCACATCCCTTGTGTGTCCATCCATAAATCTTCACCCACCTCTGCTATGAATATCCCCTGAAGAGAGAGAATGGATTCATGTATTAGGAATCTGTTGCAGCCCTGACACCACCTCTTTTTGCCAACCCTGAGAAAGCACAGAAACCCTCTGGTCATGCATCATCTCACACGCCCAGCTTACTTAAATCATAGCAGCAACATGACCACAGGGACAAATTGGAGTTTGCACTGATGCGAAACACAATTACTTGGGAATAAACATCATTTTGTTGATCTATATTTATAGATTATCTCTCTTTAAACTGCTTTTCAAAAGTTTTTTCCAGCAAAAAGTAAGAAGAGGAAATTTAACATCTGTGGCCATGGGTATGCTCTGTTGGCTGCTCCACATCTCTAACATATTTGAGAAGAGGAAGAAAGCACGCTGCAGCAAGCATCAGCCCTTGGGTCCCCTGGCATGCCCAGGCCAGCCCAGGTGCCTTCACAAGGCCTACTTGCTCCTGGCACCATCACCCGCTTCTCTCTGAATGGCTGGGAGCTTCCGTAACCTGCTAGGATCTTAGACAGCCACCCCAATGTCAGCATGTTGGATTTACCCAGACATCTCTGAGAACCTCCATCTGTTGTCACTGTAAAATTGTCATTGAATGGACATAAAAGATTATGAACTCTTCTTAAATGAAGTTGAGTGTGGCTTGCAGGTTTTCTCTCAAATGAAGTTCATCTAGATCTTGAAAAGAGAACATATTATCAGACTCTAGTGCCTGTCGCCTTCCAGAAGCTGGAGCAATGGTGGGATGTGGTGTGATGGCAGCATGAATTCTTCCTACGCAGTCTATCACCTCGTCTTGGTGGGGTGGAAAGCAGACATGCTGCAGGGGTGTCAACGCCACCAGTGTGACATCAGAAGCCTTACCCCTCCAGACAGCTGCCATTTCAGCATTCGGAAAGGCAGACGTGGAAAAGGACCCAGATTTCTTCTATAAACAGGTCTGCACAAGCTGTGACCAGCCAAGCTAAAAGCAGCCCCATCAACCATGTACAGAGGCTCAGCAGAGGCTCAGTCAACTTTGTGTGTTTGATGCCTGCTTGTGTTCGGAAAAACAGGAGTCACCAAGGGCACATTACATGGATTACAAGCTGCATTCAGCTTAGTGTGTCACAAACTCTGCAGGTCTGAAGCTGAGTAAATGTAATCCTAAAGGAGAGACTACATAATGCTTTCAAAGCAAGTCATTGATCCCCAAAATCGTTAGTATCTGTAAAATCCAAACCATGTTTTTTGATCTTGCAGGGGTTAGATTAATAGAATGAGGGTGAGTTCATACATAACTGAAGCATCAAAGAATAAACATGTTGGAGTGGTCATGACACCTGATATTAGATGGAAGCATTTTCCATGCGTTAGCCTTCAGATTTATGTTGGATCAACTCTACTGAAGGAAGATTATTTGCTTGCGCCAACCTTTCCATTACGGACCCTGCAGTCCCCTGAAAATGCTGCATGTAGGGTAAAGAGACCCTGCTGAATAGGGACTGTGGCATGTGTGGGAGCAGGGGGAGCCCAGACGATCAGGCTGAGGGACCTTTGGCGGCTGAAGCCCCTCCTTTTGCTCCAGGCAGTTCCAAGAGCCGGTCCCACAGAAGCTATTCAGCTATAATGTGATGAGTGATGAACTCACATACGAAATCAGGGGTCTTCAACTTTTTGACCTGGTTGATTCCTTTGGGAGTTTATGAAACTGCTATGGGTATCATAAAAAATGCCTAATCAGTGGATGGCAACTTTGGTGTCTGCTTGTCATACCTGTGGATTTTAGGCTGCATCTTGTCCAATAGACACAAAACATCTCTTTAACAAAGAATTGTCTAATTCACCAAACTGCTGTCAGTGCCATCCCATTAATCCTTCTTAGCATTAGTGTGGCGCTATCCAGTAGCTGCTTCTTTTGGGCAGCAGGTTATTACACAGATAAATGTTGTACGAGAACAGTATTTAGTTCTGGATGCGCTATTTAATATTAAGTATTTAATATTCCGGATGCACTATTGAGTATAGCTATAGCATAGAATCATAGAATAGTAGAGTCAGAAGGGGCCATGAAGGCCATCAGCCCTGCTGTTGCAGGACTCCAAGTTACACCATCCCACTCAGACGACTGTCCGGTTTCTTTTGAATGTCTCTAGTGTGGGAGAGCCCACCAGCTCTCTAGGCAGCTGGTCCCACTGTCCTATCACTCTGATACTATAGATACTAACTTAAAATGGATACTTATATGAATATTTGGTCCACTTTTGTGCAACCCTATGTATACTTGCTAGAAAAGTATATGCTTTTGGTATAAATTCATGTACATATATTAAAACGGAGTACAGCTTTTAAAAACGGTGTCCATGGACACCCTATATGGATGCCTATGGGTGCCACATTGGGGACCTCTCTACTAAATACCCCTGAAAAAGTCTTATAGTGGAACATTCCACTTGCTTTAGTGGTGTTCTATTTTATTTTACTGTAAACTGCATCATGCAGTTCTTTCAATAAATGTAATCATTTTCAATGAAACAGTTTAATTTTTTCCTCCATCAGCCATTTCCAAACACTCTATACAATTGACTTTTTTTTTTTTACAAACTACCTTTATTAATGTAACTTACACTACCTAATTAGTTCTTGCAGAAGTATATACCGGATAGGCAATCTCTCCTATGCTGTTTTGGACTCTGCTAATTATTTTCACAAGCTACAGGGTTGGAAATGGGGTCTGAGAATTCAAGCAATAACACAGAATGCAAGCACACAGAGATCTATCTAGGCATTTGAGCAATGTTTTGTAGGGCTGGGAGACATAAATTAAGCTGAACGGTACACACTGAAAGAGGTTCATGGGATTTCTTAAAAGGCAGGAAACGGTGTCCCACAGAGGTTGCTGCAGCTAATTAATGAGCTTATGTAACATGGCAATTTCTTGCAAGCTTCTGTTAAATTTTATAAATATGTAAAAATGAAATCTTTTCCCCACCATGGTGATAGGCTGCTTGGGAAAATGCCCAGAAGAAGGATTTTCTGCAAAATGTATTAGGAATGTTCAATGGCTCTTCACTGTGTATATGTCTGTGTCGTGAGCTGCACAATTCTGCAATAACTAAAAATACCAGTTTAAATTATAATTTTCTAATCTTCCCTAATGAGGCATCCCTGTAGCTGCAAGAGAGCACATCTTTCTTCATGCTGTCTTTGAACAAATCTGTCCTCTGAAGTGAGAGAAGAAGGGTGTTCATGCAGAAGCACCTCACACATCTTCAGCATGGAACCTATGGACACCGCTGGGTCTGGGACACCTCTTCCGGGGCCCTCCAGGCTCTTTGGCAGCCATTTTGTGATATCACCCACAAACATGGAAAACTCTAAATTCTAAAGTTTGGAAGACTTATATAATGCATAGAAGTCACTAATTCCAGGCCCTAATATCCCAGAAAATTCTATTGAAAAGGAAGGAATATCATCCCTTTATACAACAAATTATCTTTAAATAATAATGTGCATTATTGAAAAAAAATCTCAGTAACTCCACTGACCAGCTTCTTCTGTATCATCATATATTGCAGGGTGTGAATGCCCCCAACAGGAATGGGCAGCATCTTCAGCAGGTGCTGTGGCAACAGATATACTGTAACCAGTGGTGGCCTATTTTTCTCAGTGCCCACCTACCCTGCCAATAGCAGCTCTCTGCCATACCTGATGCACTTCTAGAGGCTTCCTCAAACCTTAAGATCAGTTTTTTAGAAAGCATGGCGGAGGATGCAATGGGTAAGAAGGGTCCATAGAAAAGCTGATGTGCTGCTTTGCACAAACACAGGTTCTTTTTTTGCTACTGCAAATGAATGAATAGATAGATAGATAGATAGATAGATAGATAGATAGATAGATAGATAGATAGATGGTACAACCCTATGTACGTACATGCAGCTTCTTGTAAGGAAGGTGGAATGATCAAAGCTACTGATAGGCCCAGAGGAATTAATAGAGTAGAGGTGGGGCAATTCTAGTCCATTGGGTGGATATGCACATGGAAGGCACGTCATGAGTGGAGCCAGCTGGAGCCGGAGGTCAGACTAGATGGTCCGGGAGGCCCCTTCTGACTCACTCTGTTCTATATTTCTATGTTTCTATACTAAAGTGAAGCCAGCTGACCTGTGTTTTGTGTTAGTACTGATTTCTGCTACCAAATGCTCTGAGAGTTCAATGGGACTTGCATGTAAGTCTAACAGTGAGCTGAGTTTCCTTTAAGAACAAAACAAAACTACAGCAGATGCCTTGATGTGGCATCCTGGCTGGATGCAGGGACATGCTGGAGAGGAAAGAGAGCTGGCCTGTCCCACAGCCATTAGTGCAACCAATACTGCTTATTTGGAACCTGCGGATTCAGCTCCAGCCAAATGTATTTATGTACCTGATGGCTGAGGAATTTGCCAAGAATAGAGAGAGGCAGGCAGTGAGGAGGTTTTGAAAAGAAACTGTCGAGTTGGCTGCAGAGTGCTAATTCTTTCGCAAGAAAACATTGCCATCTTGTCAGCTGGCTGCAATCAGGGGCGCTTTGAGCTTCAGTCAGGCCACTGCCATAGTCTGTGATTTGGCTGTGGCTACCATTTAAATGCTCTTCTCTCCTTGTCATCCTGTTCTGGCTTCATCAGAGGAGCTCTGGGGGAGAGAGTGAAGGCGTTGCAGCTCACCAACAAAACAACAGAAAACAATGTTCAGGCCCAGCTGCTAGGTCTTGACTGAGCTAGCAAGAAGTAATATCTGTACAAACACAGCAGAAGCCATGATGGAAGATCACTCTGACAGAACTTTGCAGGCCACTGCAAAGGAGAGGAGGAAAATAAATAAAAGCATCAGCGATTATTACGCCTCTAGCAACAAGCAGATTTCCTTAGGACAAATGGCTTGCAATCAGTGGAATAGTCACCATGCTCTTGTGAAAGCCAAACAATGCAGGTTTCTTCCAGAATTGTGACCTACAGGTATCATCTTTGATGAACTCCCATCTTTTATGTCAAGGTTTGCTAAATTATCTTGTACTTCACTGGGACAGGGATCATGCATGAAGTATAGAAATAAAAGTTCCTGTTCATACTGTGTGCATCATTTAGGGCATTTATCTTTCACACATCTGAAATGGACCTTATTTATGGAGCTGGCAAGGCCAGGGTGGGTGAGGGATATTATGAAGCAGAATCCCCAAAGATGATGCAGCTTCTGATTCTGATAATATCCCCAAATGCATCAGCAATTGCAGAATCTTGTTGAAAAAATGACATTGACATAGAGATTACATCATCCTGGTGTATCTATCAGATACGTTAACAAGAGATTATTTCTCCCCTGTAACCTCTCTGTTGCTATTTAAAGATATCAATAAAAACTCATTGACCAATATTCACGAATGAAGGCATGTATTAGTTCTGGTCATTCTTGAAGACAGAGCACTGGAATGTGTAGGACTGGATTCAGTGCTGTCATTCCAGGAATGGAAATACTTCTGTCAGCAGAACCAGGAATAGGCACCCCCTCGCCCCGCAAATTTGGCTCCAGGAAATCAGGAATCTGTTCTGGACAAGGCATGAAGGGCTGCAGCGGGTGGAGAGAGGATGTTGGTCATGTTGGTTAAATCCAGTATTGCATTGGATTTAACCCAATCAGTAGATAGCATCTATCACACTCTCCCAACTAATGTAACAGCATTGATGAAAGGGATGTTCTCATTCCTATGTAAAATGGAAGAGGTCCATCTGTTGGAATCTGATCAGAGTGGCAGCTTTTCTTCACTGGAGCTCACTCAAGTCTGATTATCACTTTCCTACCTATGATGGATTTTAATCATTATGTAGCAAGGGACCATCTTCAAGCTGGCCAGCCAAAAGGCCAAGTCATATTGAACAGCAACATTTCTCTAATTTTAAATTCTAGTTTTGCCACTGAAATATCAAATCTGAGGGAAGAATTAAGAGAAAATTGATCTGCTTGCTCTTTCCCATCTGCCATTTAATAGATGAACATCGGCGAATGGCATTTCAGTCAGAAAGTCAGGAAAAGGAATCATGTGAAGTAAATACTTTTTATTCTTTATAAAATGTCTACAATGTTAGATGCCACTCTTTCTCTCCCTTTCATACACTCACACAATTTTAATTCATGATTCATTTATAATATGCTTGTACACATTCTGTTTAACTAGATCCATAGGCATTACTATAATCTATAAGTGACCTTCATTGACCTTACGTTTTCAATGGCTTAAATGCCAGCCTTCCACACTACCACACCACAAGGCACGGAGTTCCACTTGTCTCTTGATGCAGTGGCTTAAATTATGGTATTACTTCAGTTCTAGGAAGAAACCTAAGCACTACTACCAATTCTGGTGGCATTTCTTGGCATGCTTTCCATGTAGTGGTCTCAGCACACAAGGAATTGACCATAGTTCAGTTGGTACAGCAGAAGGTCCTTGATATTGCCTGGCAACTCTAGATACCAGGTTAGCAGAGCTGACAAAGACTGCTTCCAGTGGAGCTTCACAGAAGACACCTTCATAGTTTCCTGATAAGTAATATCATGCAAAGAAAGAAAAAGAAAAAGAAAGAAGTTCAGGACCATGGATAATTCTGCATTCTGCAAAGCCTTCAATGAATAGTGAAGTGAACTTAAATCCAGCTTTCCTTGTAGTAGGTGACGGGGAAAGAGATAGGATTGGCTTTCCAGTGAGAGGAAGCTGCAAGTAAGGTGGCATTAGATAAGTAAAGGGAAGGCTTATCAGACTAATAGACAGATGTGAAGGGTTGCTAAACCAGTAGGATACTACTTTGGGTGAGCTATGCCTATTGTAGAACATGTTGAGCATGTCAGCCTCAATGTGATCATTCTGGCCTTGTAGAAGTATTAGACTGGAGCCAAACTAAGCTGGTTGAACTTAGTACCCATTGAAATCAATGTGATTCATGCCTTGCCGCCCATCATTTTAAAGGGGGATTACATTTAACTAAGTTATCCTGGATCCAATCCATTGATCTGGCTAAGCAAGTAGATACTGTACTAAAATTTAGGGTCAAGTTGCCGATCTAGACCTTAGGTACAGGGAAGGACCAGGGGGTACTGCAGGTCTCTTCCCTACATTTTCAGTGTCCATTTTTTAGAAGCAAGTATCTAGCCAACTTACTTTCTGAATGGGGACTTTGGAAGGAAAGTACTGCACCATGACGACTGACATGGAAGGGCTGTGTAGTTAGCAGACCTTAGTGGGGCTTGCAATATCCCACTAGCAGCAAAGGCAGCCTCCTTCCAGTCCTGGCAACCCTGATTGGCATTGCTGCGTTTTTCACTGCCACTTGAGGTGCAGAAGTGATGCCTGCTGTGCAGGCACAGGTGGGAGGAAGACGTTTTAGCCTCCTTCCCATCTCATCCAACATTGCTTCATTCAATCATGACTGAATGCAATTCGGGAATTAAGCAATTCCAGCAGGGGTAAAGCCTGTGAACCACATAACACTTGTCTGTATGCCGTGGGTTGTGCACCTTTGCTTCACAAAGATTCAGCAGGTGGGTGATGTGATGCAATAAAACAAAGATGGCCATCTTATGTATCCATAAAGTACTTGGGGAAAAGCACCTCTATGTTTGTACTAAGAGGAAAACAATAGAATGGGAGAGACTAGAGCTCTCTTCAAGAAAATGGGAGCTATCAAGGCAACATTTCATGCAAAGATGGGCATGATAAAGGACCAAAATGGCAGGGACCTAACAGAGGCATTAAGAGATGGGATTAAGAAGAGGTGGGATTAAGAAGAGGTGGCAAGATTACATGGAGGTTCTTGCACTATACACTTAACTATTCAACTGTAAGTATAATTGTATACAAGAAAGATCTTAATGTTCCTGATAACCATGGTGGTGTGGTCACTGCCCTTGAGCCAGGCATCCTGGAGTGTGAAGTCAGATGGGCCTTGGAACAGCAAAGCTAGTGGAGGCACTGGTATTCCAGCTGAGCTATTCAAAATCCTAAAAGATGATGCTGTTAAAGTGCTATACTCAATATGCCAGCAGATTTGGAAAAATCAACAGTGGCCACAGGATTGGAAAAGATCAGTTTACATTTCAATTCCAAAGAAGGGCAATGCCAAAGAAAGTTCAAACTACCAAACAATTGTGTTCATTTCATATGCTGGCAAAGTTATGCTCAAAATCCTACAAGCTAGGCTCTAGCAGTATGTGGACTGAGAACTACCAGAAGTACAAGCAGGGTTTTGAAGAGGCAGAGGAGCTAGAGATCAAATTGCCAACATATGCTGGATCATAGAGAAAGCTAGGGAGTTCCAGAAAAATATCTATTTTGCTTCATTGACATTGCTAAAGCCATTGAGAAAACTAAGATCATGGCATCTGATCATATCACTTCCTGGAAAATAGATGGGGAAGAAATGGAGGTAGTGACAGATTTTATTTTCTTTGGCTCCAAGATCACTGCAGACGGTGATTGCAGCCAAGAAATTAAAAGATGCTTGCTCCTTGGGAGGGAAGCAATGGCAAATGTAGACAGCATACTAAAAAGCAGAGACATCACCCTGCCAACAAAGGTTCGTATAGTCAAAGCTATGGTTTTTCCAGTTTGTAATGTATGGCTGTGAGTGCTGGACCAAGATGGAACACAAAGTAATTGACGCTTTTGAATTGTGGTGTTGAAGACTCTTGATAGTCCCTTGGACCACAAGGAGATCAACCCTGACTGCTCTTTAGAAGGCCAGATATTGAAGCTGAAGCTCAAATATTTGGCGACCTAATGAGAAGGAAGGACTCACTGGAAAGACTCAATTGGGAACGATTGAAGGCAAAAGAAGGAGATGGCAGAGGTTGAGGAGACTGGATGGGGTCACTGGGAAGGTGGGTGTGGGGTTGAGTAGACTCTAGGGGATGGTGGAGGACAGGAGAACCTGAAGGAATGTTGTCCATGGGGTCGCACAGAGCTGAGCATGACTTTGCAACTGAACAACAATATGCTTGTACTGTTTTCAGAACCACAAGCTATAGTATGTATGCATCCTAGGTCATGCCACAATCTAAATCATAATTTTATATTGCCTTTCCCATATATTTATTTACATTTCCTCTGTTCTTATTTGGGGTTCCAAATTTCCCCCACTGATCTGCTTTCAGTCCTAGGACAGCTTCTCACACCTGAACATACAAGAATGCAATAGAAGTTTAGATTGATAATTTTTAAGTGAAAGATCCTTTGCTTTCTTGAGTACAAAATGGTGGTGTTAAAAAGCTGCTCAGCCATGGATAAATCTCACCATAGTTAGGACTTTGCAGTTTCACACTGAGATACAGTGGCTCCCCTGGTGTTGAATTAAATCCCATCAACACAACATTTCCATCTAGCCTGTTGTTGATCTGCTAAAATCCATGTGCTCTGACATTAACTGATCTGGGAACTGGACAATCTGAAAGCAGGCAGGAAATGATTAATACATAATAGGTTAGGGGGGATTGAGAAGGGAAATTGACCAGCACTGTTAATTTACACCATAAAGCAATAACACAGAGTTTGCGCAAAGTTATATAAAATGCTTTAAAACATATAAAAGGAAAGTGTTGCTTCCTGAAGCAAACAACTCCAGGAGATGCCTTTTGTTAGTCTGCATTGTATGGAGGGACTCTTCAGTTGAGTGATTGTGCAACTAGGTTCCAGCTGAACTAGGAGAAGAAGAGGTTTCCAGCAGGCAACAACAATGGGGAACCTTCAAATAAAATAAGCTGCAGCTAGAGCAATTGAACAAACAGCTTATGTAACATCCCCATCTTTGTGAGTCAGGCTGTGCATTGTGCACCATTTCAAATCAGTAAATTAACAGAACTGCTTATATGCAACATTTCTCTAATTAATACGAGGGACAGTTCTGAAACTTAGACACAGTTCTGAGCTGGTAGCAAACAGTCTTATCTGAACATGCAGAGACTGCAAAGGTTTCCCTGCTGTTCCAGTCATACTGTTGATATCAGCTAAAACATGGCGGACCAGATTATTTCTATACGTAAGTCCACTATGGCTCTTTATGCAATGCGGCACAAGGACACAATGCCATTCTGTTACTGTGTACACATTACAAGAAGTTGTGCTACCCACTGTCTGTTCACACAGTTCTGCATATAGAAGTCTGGCTACACAATGTCAGCTTAAATCACGGTACAGATGAATAATGCTACACTGTGCCTGTTTACCAATGCTATGATTTTGCTGACTCTTTATTATTTATAAAAATAAGAATTTAGTTGATAGGGGTGTTAAACCAAGGTTATCTGGTATACCTTTATTAAAGCATATCTTATGATTTCCCTTTAGGTTGCTTGTTTGTTGCTCTGTAGGATTAGAAAGAATGTACTGTAAAGGTGGCCCATCGGGTCAGTCTGGGGCAGATTTGTTTCTGAGGTTTTGTTGCCATCTATTTCCTTGCTTTATGAGCAGATCTCATTTGCCTGTGGCAGGGGAGCTGGACCTCCCCTTCCAGTGACGTTCTCAGAGACTGCACTCCAGTGGTGGTGGTACTGGGAAGGATCAAAATGTCCAAAATTCCAGTGTATTTTAGCTTAAAGTGTTTACTGCCTTGGTTTTTTGTTTAAGCTAGGGCTAAACAGAGGGATTCCAACCTATTAGAGCGGAGGAGATGCTGTCAGTGCTCGGAAACCACATGCCAGCTGGTGGCTGAATAAAGGGGAGTCAGCCCAAGGGTCTGTTTAGTCCAGCATTGTGTTCACAACCAACCTGCAGTCCACAAAAAGGGCCTGAGGGCAGTGCCACCCACCCACCCATCCACCCAAGTTTCCCAGCAGCTGGTATGCACAGGCACATTGCCTTTGATAGCGGAGTAACGTATGGGGTGGGGCCAGTGGAAGGAGGCATGGCCATTGGGGAAATGCCAGGGGGCAGGTTCTGGGGCTTCGATTCTGCACCCCTGGTCCATGATTACCAGTCTGCAACTGCTCTCTTTGTTGGGGCAAGTGTGTGAAGAAAGGGGATGCGGAATGTTAATATTTGGATCTCATTTTGGGAAAACAGCAATTGCTCCAATCATTTCTATAGGACTTTGCTCTATAGGAGTAAGTGGTAGACAAATGGGCCCAGCCAAGAAGCTATAGCTGTATCAATAAGTATCAAGGCCGAGGGCTGGCCCAAGCCTAAAATGTTACTTATAACAACAAACAACAGCAAAAGAACAAGACTGAACTGTTGTGCATAATATTGCAGGTCTCAGTCTCAGGAGGATTCATTCACGCCCGGGAGGCTGACATCTGCAGCAAAGGCTTCTGCGGCTGGTTGCTTCAGCCACGCACTAACTTACTGAATGAACAACCCATCATCTGTCTTAGTTTGCCACCCCCTGCTCTTTCTCTTTCCTTTCATCCAAGGGCTTCACTTGCTTCAGGTGATGTCTGGCGGGTAGAAAGAAAGAGAGCTATGCTCCCTAGCAGCTTATGCCAGAATAAATGTGCTAGTCTTCAAGGTACCACAAGGCTTTTACTGCTTTTAAAGTGAGTGTCTCTTCCTTGGGAAACCTGGATGTGCACATGGTAGGCATTCCATGAGATGAGCTGGCTGGAGCTGGGGGTCAGACTAGATGGCCTGGGAGCCCCCTTCTGTCTCACTCTGCTTCTCTGTTTCTAAACCACTGTACAAGACAGCGTAACCTATATGGTGTGTGATAAATCACCATGCATTATATGGAATGCAGATGGGCAACAGGGATAGGGGTAAATCCTGCTTGTCCTGAGCATACATGAGACCGGGAAGTCTCTAGGCCGCCCTGCATACATCATGTCCTCCTTATATATTTAGCCCAGTCCTAAGTATGTTTTCTAGGAGGCAGGTTAAACCCAGTTCAAATGGTACCTATTTCCCAGTAAGTGAACACCCAGGACTGCAGCCTTCTTAAAACACTGGGACTTGGGCTTCAAACTGTAAATCAAAACTGTCGTAAAACAGCTCAGGAGCAAAACCAATTGTTAGCACTTGTAAGTACAAAGCAATTGCTTTCTATGACTGAGATTCTTTCCACCTAGGGAAATGAATGGATTTTAGCATTTCCTGGGAAAAAAAGATTAATCTTTACACCTGGAAATGACAAGAGGCAAAGTTAGAACTTGCTGCTAAACACGACAGACAGAATCTTATAATGGAAGTGCCATGTCATCCTGAAAATTGTATCAAATATAAAATGCAGTTCAGTTTTCACTTAGATATGTTATAAATTGATCTTCACTCCAAAATGTGATAGTCTAGAACCAGTTCTTATGCCAACAATTTTACCTGCTGGATTACTCCAGCTATCCTGGGGTAGTTTAATTTTATCTGACATTAGTTTGTCTCTGCTTGATTGCTATTTTCTTCCCTAAGAACAGCCAAAAGCAAAAATATATACAACAGGAAAATTCTGTGTTCAGTAAGAGTGGTATGGAGAAAACTGATTTATCTTAACCCCGAGCCTGGGAGTAGATTAGCCCATAAACTTCACAAGTGTCACTGCTTAACTGATCTTTGTATCCTTCTCACATTCAAACTGCTTCACAGACCTTAAAAAATCTTTTTTGTGAAACATTCTCCCAATTGTTGCTGTGAGCCAAATATTTGTCTTTACAGCTGCAAAGGCATGTTTTCCAATAGACGGTGTTCACGTGACTGTGATTCGCCGGCACGGCCAGCAGCAAAACCTAATACTCTTTGAGTTATTGATGGTTCTCCAGTGATGAAAATGGTAAGTCCATCAAATAAGTCCATCAGAAGGACTTATAACTGTGCTTACTGTTGAGACCAACACAGGTGCAAGGGGAGTTCAAGGAGCAGGTCAATATAAATCCTTCTGATGTTATCATTTTTGCAATGGGTGAAACTTGTTGGAACATTCCTGTCAGCAAATGCAGTGAAAGCAGAAACCACATGAAAAATCTCCTTTATGTTTACCAACAGGATGGAACTTTACTACATTCCTTACAAGAAAAGAGTCGGAACCTTCAACCTATCCTTCAGAGAGAGAAAGTTTTTTTTTTTTTCATATTTTAGGAAATTGGTCATTCCACCTGCATATCAGGGAGATAACTGTCAGATGGGAATGCGGTCCTTGGATAATAGCCATGGTCATGATGGGTATCGTAAACACTTCTCTCAGGCTGAGTTGTACCCAGATTCTTGAACTGGCACTTGCCACCCTGTTGGGAACTCTTGGGCTTGCACTGGGTTATGAGACGGGGCTCTAGTCTGGTGAGCTGGTGTGGATGTGTGTACTCAGGTCACAGAGTCTCCTTGGTACAGAATGGAACTCAGCCTGAGCCTCAGCAGTACAAACATTCTAGATTGATCAGGTCTGGTGTAAATGTTTAGATCCTGGCCTTCTTTCCATGTGCTTGCTGATGTTCAGGCAGCCCCAAAACCCTCCTGGTCTTGGTACAAGTCATTTAGTATTTCTTGTTGGCATTTCTGTCCTGCCAATTAACCAGGTTCTCTGGGAACTTCATAAAGCTTTAAGAACAAAATGCAAGCAAATAAGTTAAAAACAATCCATATAAATTATAAAACCAGTGTAAAACCAGAACAGCATAAAATCAATACAAAAATAGCAGTAAAACCCAACATTGGAAGGAGTAATTAGTTCAGAGTTCCAAAATACACTCTGATATAATTTTAAAGGTCTCTGAAAAGAAAAATTCTTTAACTCCCCCCCCCCCCCATAAGTGATTGATGTAGGCCCCATCCTTAGTTGTCATCTGCTGGTCTAATCAACTGCAAATATTCATGAGCAAGTACCTAGAATGTCTAGGGCGAAGGTCTGAGGGTCAGCTGTGGCGTGAGCTGAAGGTAGATTTTCAAATGTTTTAGCTTTCTGCTCTGAGCATTCCTGACCACTGGTCTTCCTGACAAAGGCTTATGGGAGCTGAAGTCCAAAACTTCTGATCTATAGGACAGTCATGTTTATATTCAAACCTAGGTCAAAAAGGGAGCATTTCGCTTAGAAAAAGAAACATTTTCTTGTTGTTTCTTTTCCTTAGTAGCAACAAATTATGAAGACCAAAATGAATAAACACACAATTCTCAAGAGGCTTTAGGTGAACAGATGGACTTAGTATCTTCAATGGTATTTAACCTTCAGACATTTCATTTCTACTATGAAAACAGGTAACAAGGAAAGGAGCAATTTTCCACAGGAACCCTAATTCAGAGACACCTTCACATGACCTACTTTTAAATGTGCCATATTTATTGCTGGCTTCAAATCCTTTGCATCTGAAGGTCATTGCTACTTGGTAACCTAGCTGCAACTGAGTAAGACTATGTGGCCACTTCCAGCAGCCTTCTGGAGTCAGTTACACAGACACTGCATTTCTGTCCACAGCTACTTGCTTTCAAATTTGTCCAGGGTGGCAGCATCTGCATGTACATTAGTGGAACTTTGTTAAACCTTGACTATCAAAAAGAACAATGTTATATTAAACTACTGAAACATGGTTGGGTATGAGCAACATATTAGCAAAGATTTAGAGTACAATCCTATGCATGTCTAGACAGAATATATATATTTATATGAGCACACATACACAGCTTGGGAATTGTAGGACATTTTCTATCTAAACCTACATAGGATTGTGCCCTTAATGTGAAAGGTAGCTAGGCTGATCAGGAAAACTCTTCCCTTTGTAAGCTAGGAAATTCTCTATGGAGCGTTTGCCAGCTGGTCTGTTATGAACCTTCAATATGTATTTGAAATGGTTGAACAAGACAACTCTGACTAATAGGTCCATGGTGGTGACTGATGTAGTACAATGAATATTGACTGATCCAAGAGCTCACAATCCAAGTCACTATAATAGGTGTTGGGTTTTGTGAAGCTCATAATGGAAGCAAAGAAAAATTTCCTTTGAAGAAGTTTGTAGTCAGACCCTAATTAAATGCTTCAGAAATTGGCACAATTAATATCAGGTATGTTTGGAACCTGTCCATTTGATTCATGTTTGAACATACAAAGCTTTGTGCTTCACAGGGATTTTTTAAAAAATATCTATAACATTTTCCTCTTGGTTCAAATTGGATGATAGTTGCAGATATAATACCGCCCCCCAGAAGGGGATTATACCCGCTAAATTTTGGAAAAATAGGTGAAGTGGTTTTGTGTACTCTGTGAGTGTCTGTGCCTGTGTGCCTGTGAACACACATTTTAGGGAGTTTTAGATTTATTGGCATATCTGAATGAAAACTGCAGGGATAATTAACTGTTCCTTCTGAGAAGATTTAGGCTGCCAATTTTCCGAATGATAGCCATATCGAGTGGTGGGGTTATGCAAGAACAGCCTCTTCATTTTGAGGCTTTTCGGATCTTATCCCCCTGTAGTCACCATGGACTCTGAAAGGGGCAGATAGCCTAGAGGTGTTCCTAATTAAGGTTTCCCCAAAGTTCCACAAAACTGCTGTTTTGAATCCAAATAATGATGGTGAGATATAGCACCGTTCTGCTGTGAGCTATCAGTTTCACTCCCAGTTTAAAAAAATATGAAAATAATCCTAAGAAATAAAATAAAAATCAGGAGGGCAGAATCCAGGCAAGCACCAACAAAAAACCGCCTGGTGGAGACTCCAGTGCTCCATTTATGCATCATTCATCTATTTTTATTTTCTTTATATGTCTGTGCAGAAGGAAAGAGGGGAAAGGTACATGATGAAGATTATGGTGGTGAGGTTGATGAGTTAGCCTTCCTCACAGGGGAACCCATGGTGATATGATGACCAAAAAAAGAGCAATATGCAAATAATTAAAACCTCTGACCATAGAACATTGAGGAGAGATTATTATCAAATCAATAAACAAGGGACTATACAGTTCAGGTGACATGGAAAGATTATGGCAATTTAGAGATCATTTGGAATGGTTCAGCAATTGATAGCCTTTAACTCACTCCTGAGCAAACAGTTATAAGGGCAGACAATGCCTTGCCAACATATCAGATTAAAAAAAATACTAAAATGACTAGAAACTGTTTAAGGAAATCAATAAATATGGAATAAGGGTAACAGTGTTGTGACCTAAGGGCCTATATTTTGAATTCTATTAATGAGCTGGAAAATACTGTGGATACTAGTAAGGACCTGTACTTTGCTAACTGTCTAGAGTAGGAGGGGAGAAAGAAGACAGGGCATTTAAAGCAAGATATACAACCAAGTTCGGCAAGTTGTCTTTATGTTCTCAGTCTGGAAGGTAATGTGCTCTGAAAGAATAATTTGCACTAATCATACTTCCTGATGAGTTCAAAATTAATAGCAACACAGCCCAAGGAAAAAAAGTTGGCCACGGCAGCAAAGAGGCTATTGAACCACGGATTAGTGTACAGCTGCCTCAGAGAATTACATTGAATTATTTCCTCACATGCTGTGAAAAGAAACATCATATAAATGAAGAGTGTGTCAGCTTCTGGATTATACTGCTCAATTCTAGTCCTGCCATTTAAATTAGCATACAGTTCCCTCTGGAAACCATCTTGAAAAGGGCCTGCCAGAAATGGCTAGGAGCAAGGAATTGCTTCATAATATTGTGATATCAACGCTTTCTTTAGTTTCTTTTTTATTGTAAACAGAGCTGGCTGTTCAGGTTATAGGAAAGAGGATTCCATGGGATATGCTTCTTCCAATGAAGAGCTCTCTCTCTCTCTCTCCTTCTCTCAATCACTCTCTCTCAAAAACAAAAAACGAGAAACCACATTTTTTGATCCTTGTTAAGAAGCTCAATTTGGTACAGGTTCAGGGAAGAAGAAGAATACAATCCCTGCAAACATGAACTCTCCTTTGCCTTACTGTATTTTATTGGGTGTCAGATAACCACAACGACAAGGAAGAAGAAATAGCTTCAAAACACAGTTAAAGGACCCAAAAGCATGAGACCAAAGTTCATGGTTGAAGGTCACTTCTCTTTGCCTGTTTGCTTAAAGGAAGCAGCAGCTCTGAGGACAAAAGGAATCCTTCTGAGATTGGGAGGTGACAGCCTTGTCATCTTTCCTCAGGACATTGCCTACAAATATTTTTTTCTTTAGGAACTAATACTAGCAAAGAGAACTATTAAAAGCAGCAACAAAAATCCACAATCAAGAGCTGGGCAACCTTTATTAGGACCAATCTAAATGCCACAAATTTAGGTGGCATTAGTTTATGCAAGCTTTCATGTTCTTCAGAAATTTCATCAGGAAGTTAATGCAATCTTTTGAGGCATTTTAGCTGGTTCTAACAAAGTTACCGCTCAGTTGTGGATTTAGGATGGTTTTTCTCCTGGATCAGCTTGAGTATTTTTCCACCCCATGGTGAATACTGTATTTAGCCCTTCCAGATGGAACCTACCCCAAAGGAAGAAGGTTTTCTAACACCTGAAGAGAGACTCTAAAGGTTCTGTTCCTTCCAATAACTGTGTAATAATACACAATTCAGCTTCCCCAGTGTAGCACTTAAAATTAATCACCAGCTTTGCTCATTTAAAGATTATCAGGTATCTCTTTACTTCTGCTGTCTGCCCACCCAGCTAGCTGTGCTTTTCCCTCAGAGGAAGAGACAGACCTGAACTGCAGTCAGCCATTATATTTTCAGAAATGAAAGTCAGCCATGGCTTCTTATCCCCCAGTGCTAGGTATAATCTGGTACGTGTAACACCTACCTATGAACCTTCATCCATTTAGTCTGGAATCCCAACTTTTTGAGACCTGAGCCTAAACCATAGACCTCGTGGACATAACACCTGGCCTATTGTTTGACTTTCTTAAATTCCATCATTGATACATTTTTTGGTATCAGCTAGCCTGTTGAAAATTTCTGGAGAACTTAAAAGCTTGTATAATATTTTGTGACATTTTGTTTGATGCGAATAAAAGTCCTGCCCAACTGCAGTTTCTAGATCCTTTCCCCCACATGGATCAGTTTAGCTCTCTGTGTTATATTAAAAGCAGCAGTTACTAATTGAATTGCAATCTTATGCATGTCTATTTAGAAGAAAGATTCATTAGGTTCAATGGAACTTACTCCAAGACAAATGTGTATAATCTAAGGCTAGCTGCACTCCCAGTCCTTACTTTTGCACTCCTATTCAATGTAGTATGACTGACATTTCTGGATGAACATGCACAGAATTGCACTACTAAAAGTAAACTATATAGCACTTCGAAATGAAGTGCTGCCTCTTTCTTTTTTCTTTTTTCCTTACTCTTCCCCAACCCCAGGAGTTCATGCAGGAATTTGTGATATAGCTATAAGAATGATGTCATTGTTAATTACACAAATCATTATGTGCTAGTGCTGATATTTCGGAAGGCTAATTTTAAACAGGGAGCTCCTGACGTTCGGACAGAAGCCTCGGTATTCCTGGCTGGAATTCCTTTTGGAGGAGTGACAGTTTTGGTTTATTTCTTGCTTCCCTGGACAACATAGAAAACCAGTTTGTTCAATGTATTCCAGCTACCTGGAACTCTGTGGATGACTTGAAATAGCTATGCAGAAACTGCCAGAGACTGAAATAATCCTCTCCACAGTGAGAGTGCCACCATAATTCAAGAAGCAGGCAACAGCATCTCGGGGACCGTCAGTAGACAATTTATCAGGTGGAAGAACCATGCTGGTTTTATCGTTCCTCAAATTATTGTGCAGTTCTGTGAAGGGGTTCCTGAATTGTACCCATCATTAGTTCTTAGAAGATGTCAAGTTCAGCACTAGGGTCCCAGGTCCAGCTTGGGGCTCAAAGAATCTGTAGGCATTTGTGTCAATGACTCAGCATCTGTGGGCCAATATTCCCAACTGCTGATTTGAAGGCATTCCAATCCCTTTAACATTTGTATAGTTGGGAGCACTGGTTGGATACTTTTATCACAGAATAGTGAATGCCTGTATAAGCTGCTATTAGAGGTAGCTCTCAATGTAGAGCTGTGGAGTTCTCAGCGTAGAGTTGTGTTTGACAGCTTACAAATGTTTTTGTTGTTCAGGGTTGTTAATTGTTGTTGTTATCAATTGCTATAGTTTTTGTAAGCCATCCTGGGATGTTTTTTTTTGTACAGGATGGGATATAAATATTTTAAATACATAAACCTGACTGTGGACAGCCAACATCTAAGCAAGTTGGGAGCCTGTGCGGTGGAACAGTTAAGAGGGCGGGACTGGGACACAGGTAACGTGGGTTCTAGTCCCCACTCACTCGTGCAGCCAACTGGGTGACTTTGAACCAGCCACAGACTCTCACCCAACCAACCTCACAGGGCTGTTGTTGTGGGGATGAGATCAAAAGCAACAGGAGGAGAATGATGTAATCCACTTTGAGTTCTTTAAAAAAAGAACAAAGGTGGGATAGAACTCCAATCAATAAATAAATCCATATAGTAAATGCATAAATCCCATTCCTCATCCTCATCCTCCAGATGGCCTGGTCAGCAGCTGCCATTATTGCTACAGGGAATTATGGGAGCTGGGACACGACACATCTTGAAGGCATCTGTGTGGGAAGACAACTGGTGCACTGATGCATTTCCAAACCCAGGTAGCAATTCCTACAACTGTTCGTGACTTCTAAGCTGAGTTCCATGAGACCCTTGTCAACCAGGGGGAGAAACTCATGATGCAACAGACGGACACATCTTCCAGCCTGCCTGTGTGCATTAAGCTTCCGTTAATGGCTGATGATGTACATTCACATTTCTCTCTCCTGTTGTGCTTCTTCCACACATTCCCCATGGCTCGCACCATGCTCGCCGAAATAAACCCAGCTGCAGGAAAACTAATTTCTGTTCATTATGTGCTCATTCTTTGTTTTAAAATGCCTGCCTTGCGATGCCTTTCTGATGTAGCAAATAGTTGGGAATGATTGGGAAAAGCAAAATAGTCGGGGTGCCCTCCAACCATCACATGAATAATCTTTTTGTTGAAATGCTGGGGTGATTAGGCCTCTGGCATGCACATTAACGTTAGCTATATATTAAATGGAAATTACATGGAAATAATCGCTTACATTTCTATAGACCCCTGGGGTACTTTCTTGCTTCGTTATGTTCAGCACCAGTGGGGGAAAAGAATCTATCCTCCTCTGCAGCGCAAGGTAGTAATCAACTTACTTCAAGCACTCCGAAGGAAGAAAGTCCTTGTACTGATGTGAGCGTGGTTTTAATGAAAGAGGTTCACGCATGTTGTTCTCGAGAATATCGTGCCGCTTTCATTTCAGAGCTGCAGGACGGCTGTTTTACACCAGTGAGAGTGTAACTAGTGAAACTCTTTGGAGTCCCAGGCTGAAATCTTGAGCGCACGGTGGGATACCTGGCTAGCAGGTGCAGAATTAGACCACCCAAGCAGGGCTGGAGAAATGGGAAGGGCAGGGAAATAACTTCAGATGAGTCTAGGAATATACTCCCTTGTTGTCGCAGAGAGGCAAAGGCTGTCTTGGATGGACTGAGACGTACACATCCACCTTTTCTTCTACCACTCTTCCGAACTGGTTTTGTAATGCACTGTCAATACTGGTTCACCTCCTTTCTTCATATAAATGGGTAGAGAATTGCCGAGATGAATCTCCAGCATACCCTGTGGCCATTCTTCTGTTTTTTTCAAGGATTATGAAAGTTGCGCCATTCAAAATAATGTTCTGATACTGCACATTCCAGGCTGCTGCTTTCATTATTTATGAAGGAGATTAATAATGGTGATTAATAATTAATACTACTAATGAATGAATTCTTAATGAAATTAAATTTCCAGCAGCAACTATGACATACCCCTACCAGATGTTAGGATGGGCAGCTGCTTCCTGTCCAGTGTGTTCAGTGACAAACACAGATTTGTGTCTGCATCTTTTGTGGACGAGCCCTAAAGGGGGCACAGCAAGCAAGGACAATTTATTTGGAGGAACCGTTTTGCCTGAAGGGGCTACAAAATGACAAGGGCACTTGGTTTAAAAAGCAATTTTGCCCTATGAAGTGTAACCCTTCGGATAAGAAATGGAGAGAAACAGCGTACCTCTCTGTCCTCACTTTCGTCTGCAATCAGAGCTAAATAAATTCATGTTATTGTTGTTCTGTTAAAAATGTGGCATGCAAATTCTTGTGTGTGTGTGTGTGTGTGTGTGTGTTTAAAAAACACATCCTAGCAGCACAATGTAACTATGCCAGTCGGGGCTACATTTTCCATCAGTGGATTCAAATTGCTTCTTGCACTGGCAGCCGTTTCTTGTAGCATTTTTCTTTCTTTCTTTTTTTTTTTTGGTACTTATTTTTAGCCCATGCATGAAGTACATTTCTGGAGTTGCCACTGTGGTGGTGGTGGTGGCCGCCACAGCTGCAGCAGCCGTGGCACAGATAAAGGTTTATTTCGAAGAGAGTAATGGACGTTGAACACAGCCTGAGAACTGGAAATCTGTTTAGGCTCCTTAATGCCAGTGTCTCTGCCTGGCAGGTGTTTATCCCTGTTCCAATCAAATGCTGAGGAAAAGCTCGGTGCAAATATAACCCTTGCTTCTTTCCTGGCAGCTTATGAATAATTCCTTCCATTCTGGAAATTCTCTGCTAATGGCTGCAGCCCACCAGTTTGGCCCTGTCTGCGGCAACAGGAGCCATCCCGATGCAGAATGTTACATCCTGAACTCAGACAAATGGGTATGGGGGGATGGCCTGGGGGGTGAGATTGCATAGCATGGGTGGTGAGAGGGCATTCTCTGCAGGTGGAAAACCCTCTGCCACAACCCCAGAGAATGACTTCTGCTCAGGAGAGATTGCATCGGTCTAATTCAGACAAGGAAGAGAACGTCTTCCGGCTTGAGGGCCAAACCCTATTTTCAGAAGGTCTCAAGGCCATATTCTGGTTTTGGATGGGGCCAAAGGCACTAGGAATAGGACCAGAATAGGGAGACTCAGGAAAAGTCTGTTCTTTTCAGCTTTCAGAAAGAATGTTCCCTTTCTTCTCCTCTTAAAAAGGGAAAGAGAAACTGGAAGTTCATGCTGTCTCAAGAACCCATAAACAAGCATGTAAGTGGATAGTAAATGACCCATGCAGAAAAGCTCATTATGTCTCATCCATTGAAGCTTGAGTGGACTTATCTTTGTTCCAGCTCTGATTATATAAAGGCTTTTATTATACAAACCCTGAGATCTACAAGCAGGTAACTGTATACAATAATCACACAGACTGGGGAAAAATTGTTCAGTCTCCTCTCTGAGTAATGAGATTCAGGAGTCCTTGGAGCATATTTTCTAAAAAATTTCTACTGTAACCTGAATCTTTGACCTAGCAGGCCATGTGGGTGCCTGAGAAAAAGAAGGAAAACACACCGAGACTGTGAAAGCTGGTAAAATGCTATCTGAGACTCAGGGGTATAGTGGGACATCCTTGCTAGCAGTTTAGAAGAGAGAGAGTGATGCTCCCTCCCTTGGTTTCATGAAGTTATTCCACTGATTCTTCAACACATTTCCTTATGGACCACCCCATTGTATTTGGCAATTTACCAAAACAAGGAGCTCTGGCTTGTTGGAGTTCAAAGAATATCCTGTTTATTTCTGATCTGTCTTTGAGTTGGCTCTTGATCTGTGGACATGTTTAAACTTCTAATGAAATTTACACAAATAAGTGGCAGAAAACCATATGCCTCTAGGACGATTTAAGCAGAATCAGTCAGTTTTCCTAAAATGGTAGTTTGCATAAACTGTCTGATTCTGTACAAATCACACTAGAGCGACATGGCCTTTGGGTAATTGGTGCACACTTCATTAGTTATTAAAACAAATGGGTAAATTGTGGTCTATCCTACGGTCCCCCAAATGGCTCAACCTGTAGTACAACAAGCCGAAGTGAACACAAGTGCTAGGGCTGGGGATAAGCTTCAAGTCCAGGTTCAGAAACCTGGGTTCCTGTGTATATCCAGGTGCCTAGCAATTACCTTGACTGGGAAGAAAAAGTGGACAGTCAGCGGGAACACCCAAAATGCTGCGGTTAAGCTTCAGATTAGATACAGGAAAACCTGGGTTTCTGAGCAGCTGTAGGAGCCAAGATCTGGTCTCTGCTGGGCAAGAATGTGAGTTGTTAACAGGAACACTCTGAGTAATGCCTTTCCACATATTCTGAATTTATATTAGGGATTGTACCAGGGTGTTATCATTGGGGTCAAGTTCCAGGTTAGGGCCAGGAAATGCTAGGTCACAATAAATGTCCCCCAGGGTGCAACTGGTTCAATAAGACAGGAAAAATGAACAGTCAACAACAAACCACAAGTGCTGCCCCATGCATGATATCTGAATGCATAATTATTGAACCTTGGTGTTAGGGATGGGGTTAAGTTCCAGGTAAGAGATACAATTCAGGAAAGCTGGTTCCCTGTCCATGTTTAAAAAATTGGAAGTAGGACTAAAGAATGAGAGTAGACAACAATAACACCCTGTGTGCCTCCTTTGTGTGTGTGGTCTGAATGAATGCTGGATGTTAAGTTTGGGGTTAAGCTTTAGGCTAGGGTGAGGAAGACCTGTATCCCTGTACATGCCTATTGGCTTGGCATGAGCATCGATAGGGCAGAAAGAGTGAGTGGCGAACAAGAATGCCCTAACTCTTGCTCTTGTGCATGGTGACCAATTGTATAGAGATTGTAACTGGGTGTTGGTGCTTGGGCCCAGCTTCAGATAGTGAAGTTGGTGATAGTTGGTGCTTGGGCCCCAGCTTGGGCCCAGCTTCCCCAGGGGTAGGCTGGGGAAACCTGATTCTTGTACATGTCCAAGGACTGGAAATAGTCTCAATTACCCAGATGGAGTCAGCAGCTAACAAGAACACTCTGAGCACTGTCAGATTGCTTTCTTTCAAATACATTTGGGTGTTGGGGTGTTAAGATTCAGGTTGTGGTTAGAAAACCTGGGCTCTGTACATGTGTATGGGCCTGGAATTTCCTTGATTTGTAATGTTGCATAAATTGGCTGGTTCTGTACAAGTCATACTAGTACCACATCGTTTTTGGTTCCATATTTGCATAAATGTCATTAGTGGTTAAAATGCACGAATGTACATCTACCCTAGAGATGGAAATCAGCAAACTTGCACCATAGTGTTGTCACCAGCAGATAGCTAAAGGTGCCGAATCCAGCTGAATTGCTGAATTGCTGAAAGATTTCTATTTCCTATTGGCTTCCTCACTCACCCCTTGTTCAATGGGGCTTATCTCTGATTAGGCACTGCAAGTTTCCAATTCTACTTGAAAAACAAACAAGCAAGCTAAAAACTGTTGTGGGATGTCTTTGGAAACTTTGGCCTTTGATTTCGAATGAAGCAGCTTTATGCCAGACATATAAAAATTTGAAATAGAACAACAGCAGTAGTAGCAACACCATTTCCTCTAGTTCATGTGGAGAACAGGAGCATGTGGCATACCATTCAGTGACTCCATTCAGTGACTCTATATTTCTTCAATCCCTGCCCCTTCTCTGGTGGGAAATTAACACAACATTTGTCTAGTAAGATGGATCGGAGAAGAACAATTCGCCTGCTTTATAAAACATTTATTGTGGTACATATCTAATTGATGTCTAGTATAATGGAGGCTTCCGGCAAGTAATAAAGGAGATGGCTATTTTTTTTTCCTGTTGCCCGTCTTTTGAACTTCCAAAAATCCAAGCAGCACCTCTGAACGAAGCCTTCTGAGAAGAAACAAAATGACAGCACTCTGCTCCTCATCAGCTGAAACTGAACAGTCAGTCCTGAGCTGGGAGGAATGGCTGAGAATTGGGTGGCAAAAGAAGACCTGGAAAAGGAGAGCCCAAGACACTGCTCCAGGCATGCAGGCCTCCTGCTGAACTGCTAACTCTTCCCTTCTGAACAGGGTTCTTCCAGGGCCCCCTGAAGTGAGGACACCCTTACTTGTGTTCTTACCCAGTTACATCCCCTGTTATTCGCTAGCTGTACATCCGCTACGAATGCTGCAGTGCTAGCAGAGGTTGGTAACCCCAAAGTGCCACCAACACTTGCCTCCAGTCCCGGTTCCACAGGGCCGATTCATAAATCCCTTACTCATTTGGCTCATTTCTATTCCAAGCCTTATTCTTGTGGTTCGCCCTGCTCCTTCACTTGACTTTTTCATTGCGAGGAGGGAGTGGGAGAATTTCTGCCTCTAATTATGGGGAACTGCATTTTGACCTGTGTGAGATAGCATGACTCCTGAACCAGCGAACCTCCTTGGCTTCTGATGAAAGCGCTGCCTTTCACTGCTCACTCTCCCTTTTCCAATATGCGTCTTTCACTACTGACCCCTCCTCCTGAAATCCAGCTCGGTTCTGAGACATGGAATCCCACCTCGGTGCATATTTCTCAATTGCAGTTCTCAGCCAAAGCATTTAAGATATGAAATGTCTCTGAAATGTAAATTGTGGAAGGAGATGAGGAATAAATGAAGCAGTCACTGAATAAATAATAGACTCTCAGCTAGTGCCTGTCCATCTATGTGTCAGGCATCCCATTTTGGAGTGTAAACTGCCTACTTATATCAGAGGACAGAAAATAGCTTAATGCAAATAAAAAGAGAGAGGAAACAGCATTATTTAAAGCTTCTGTTTCTATCTGGGGGCAAATATTCCCAGCTATACACAATATGGAATATTTCAGAGGGAAGCCATGCATTTACCTTGATTGTCACATTTCTCCTATTTAGATACAAGAGCCAAAGATAAAATTACTTGCTTCCCCCTGCTTAAAGGTCCTATTTGTCTCCCTCTGCTCTAGCTAATTAGGCACAGTAAGAAATTATGTCAATAATGGTTTAGAGTGAGAGAGGTATAAATTTGCAAGGCAATGAACGGCTTTGTTTTTTCATTCTTCCATTAACTTTATCAGGTTTTAGAGTGTTGATAACAATTTATCATTCAGTTTCTCCATTTTAGAGATACCAAATGGACCAAATCAGCCTTCCTCAACATCTGCCCCTGGATGGTTTGGACTTCAGTTTCCAGCTGTTGCAACCAGAATGGCCAATGATCAGTTATGCTAAGAGCTGTAATCCAAAACAGCTGGAGGGCACCAGATGGAGGAAGGTTGCACTGGATATTTCTGGCTTTTAAGCTAAACCCTATAATTACAAAAAATCTGATCAGATAGATTTTTAATTGATTAACAGAACTCTTGAAATCTTGAAAATACCCATAAAATGTTAAAATTATTAGGCTGGATAACTTCGATTAAAATACTTCCACTCTTCCTGTCTCTTAAACGGGGTTTATTTCTAAAAGTACACCCTATACATATTTAGGGGGAAAAGTCTTACCTCTCCCAGCATTCTCCAGATGAAGCACTTTTTTCTGTTTAAACATCTGCAGGATTGCACCCGAAGAAACTCTCCATTCAGACTTAATCCCCGGGTACCTTAGTTTTCACAATTCCTCTTTGAGGAGAACGAACAAGATAAGACAAAAGACACCACAGAAAGTCGAAATAACCACCTTCAATATACTTTAGTTGTCTGCCTTCCCATAAATTTATTCTGAAGTACAGTTAAACATACATGCAGAAAATAAAAATACACACTGCCAGACAGCTAAAGACATGATGAACGCTTGGTAGATATCATGATATATTTCTGTGATACAGCAAGGAAAATCTCACAGATAACTGAAATATTAGTTATAGCGCATACCAAAGAATATGTATACATCTGCATCTCCATCTATCTACAGTATATGTTAGCATGCAAAACTATAGATATCTGTACTGGATTGGAAACTGATCAGAAATTTGGTGGACTTCTGCATAAGAAATAAACATGAGCCCTAGTATATGAGATCTTTTTAAAAATGAGGATTCCTTGCTTGCTGCACTAGCTGAGTACATTTGTACATAATCATAGTCTGCAATCCACTGCTGTTTTGATAGTTGCTTAGGAGACTCCTAATTACATGCTATACACGACTTTTTATAGCTTGCTTAAGGAGGCATTTATGCAGGAATTCAGGGTCATTAGGTTCAAAATAATGAAACATAGCTTTAGGTGCTACCTTTCATTTCTGTACCACCCAACAGCCAGATCTCCCTGGGCAGTTTACAAAGATTAAAACCTTAAAGATACATAACAAAAACCATATACTTACAAATGTATAAACACCAAGTGAGACACACACATATTGGAAACGAATGTAAGCAATCAAGAAAATCATTCAAGTCCCTATTAAAAGCCTCATCATACACTACCAAATGCCCAACTGAGGAAGAAGCTTAACTTGGCACTGCAAAGATAACAGTGTTGGTGCCAAGCAGGTCATCAGGGGGATTATTCAGGAATTAGGGAGCCACCACAGAGAAGACCCTCTCCTTTTTGCCTGCTTCTTAGCTTTCTTGGAGGAGGCACCTGGAGGATGGCCCTGGATGATAAACACAGTATACAGGTAGGCTTATGGCAGGACAGGCACTCCACTAGGTATTGCGGTCCCAAGCCATATAGGCTCTATAGGTCAAAACCAACATTTTAAATCAGCCTTGGGAACATACAGGCAGCCAATGCAAGAAGGCCAGAATCTGTGTTATATCTTTTTTTCTTTGTTTCCTTGTTTATTGCACTTCTATTCCACCCCATAGCCCATAGGCTCTTTGGGCTGCTCACAATGTGCAATATAAATATATTTAAAATACAGATAAAAATAAATAACAATAAGAAACAAAACCATAAAACATAGTATTTATAATACATTATAAATATGACCATACAAATAGGAACATGACTATGTTCAGAATTTCTGATCCCTGTTATAAATCTGGCCACCATGTTTTGCATAAGCTGCAGCTTCTGAACCATCTTTAATGGCTTCTAGCCCATCTAGACTACAGTAATCTAAGTTGGAGTTTAGAAGAGCATCAGCAACTGAAGCTAGATTCTCCATATCCAGGTAGGGGTATAACTGGGCCACCAACTGAAGTTGAGAGAAAACCTTCCTTGCCAATGAGGCCACCTGAGACCCAAATGACAAATTTGGCTCCAGGAAAACCCAGAACTATGAATTCATTCTTTCTGTTGGAATGTAACCATACCCAGAATAACATTTCAGCCTTTCTGGAATGTGCTTCAGTTAATTAGCCCTTATCCAGCTCATTGTCACAGCCAAGCATTGATCTACCACATTCATAGGCACATCTGATAAGGATGAAAAGGAGAAATTGATCTGCCTCTGACCAGCTTACTTGATGACAACACACTCCAAAACTTCAGGTATACACTAAATGGTTTCAGGTAGTTAAGTAGTTTTGGGGTTGGGTGGGGGGGGGGCAAGCCTGACCTTTCTATGAAATCTCTTACTGGAGAATCCATGGAGCCAAGCAATATTTCCCAAGCACCCTAGAGTTGCCCATCCAAGCAGGAGATGAAATACTACTAAGCAGGAGCTCTCACTCACAACTCAGATAATCCTCCTTGCCCAGGAAAGGAACATTTGCTGCTGGCCTAAAATTATTTCTGCATCTAAGGAGGATTTCTTCAGGAATGGTCTCATCACCGCCTCTTTCAAGTGGTTCAGAACTACTCCCTCTCGCAAGGAGGCATTTAGCACTTCCCTGGTCCAGCCAGCTCTATCCTCCCTGTCGGTTTTTGTAAGCCAGGAGGCAATGATCCTCTTGGAAGTGCTTGCAGGAATCCACCCAAACTTTGTACCAGCTGAATACATCAAAGGAAACTGGACAAGGGTGTGTGTGAATATCTCACCTGATTCACTAGCTGTAGCACTGGAATCTAAGTCCAAGTGGTTGAAGGAGATGTTATTCTGGAAAAGCCTAGCAAATGTGTTACACCGAGCCTCAGGTGGATTGACAGGATGTAATAAGCTCTGGACAAGCCAGAAAAGCACTGGGGAGCAGAAGGTGTTGTTTCTTTGCCAGCATCACTGCCTCCGAATATACCTGGCGGTAGGCACAGGGCAGTGTTCCAGTGCATCCACTAGGAGTTGTGGGGTTCCATCTGCACTCAAGCCATTCCTATTTCACTTCAACACTCCCAGCTCAGAAGTCCACCTGCTGTCTAACATGGGGACATTCCCAGCAGGGGTATTCCATTACGTTCCAGGACTCCCACATTGCTGAACATTCCCATCAAAGGCAGAAGTATGAACTCACCTGACCACGCTTCTTCCCACAATGCTGGCTACCGTTTGGACGGAAGTAGCTTGCATATGGATCAGAGCACAGAGTGGAAATGAACAGGATCTGCTTTCTCAGTGTCTTTTTCCCATGTGTGAGAGAGGTTATTGCTCTTCTATCCATTTCACAAAGCTGCTTGGTGAATGCATAAAGATATCATTGCTTAGCAATTTGCTTAACAACAGTACAATAGGAATGAATAATCGCCTGTTCACCTGAACATGACAAAAGAACCATTCTGAATGTTCTTTACAGCAAACTGTCCTGAATCTGCTTACCAGTGGAAGAGGGCATTCTTTGTACTGGTGAGTGCTGAAAGCCTTCACCTTGGATACTCCTTCCCCACTTTCAAGAAAGGGAGTGGTTTTCTCTTAGTTTAGTCATATCATGGTACTCCCTGGTTCTTGCTTGGAAACCAAATGCATTAGAACAAACAGTGCTGTGCATGAATTATGCAGGATCCCTAAAAGGGCCGTTAACTCCAGCCCCACCACTAGACTTCAACCAGTTTCAGCCAGGGGGAACTTCTATAATACCCCCCCCCCGCATTTATTTTTCAGGGAGCTCGGTCCTGGAATTTATGCAAAACACAATTACCACTCTGTTGAGGCAGCCGCCAATGAATACAAGACAGTTTCTACTGTGTTGTGTGATCTCGTGTCACACAAATGCAATTGCAGGAAAAGTAGAAAGAGAAAGGGGACGTGTGCAAGACCTCCCCACCCCTTCTATTAACTATATATAAGTGCGAAGGCATGGGAGTTTAAAAAGGGGGATGATGGGTTCTCCCACCCCCTCAGAAAAATTAGGGAGAAAGAGATGGGAAAAGAAGAGGTAGGCCGTGGTGCTGCTTGCTGCCATTTTCCCCCCTCCCAAGAAGTGAAGCCTGCAGGATCAGTGCCCACTCCATGCCATCTGAAAGCGATTCCTAAAAGCTATGGCAGCCCTTCTCCCATACGGACTTCTTAAGAGTAAGTGCCCTTGAAGTGATCTGCTTCTTAGTAAGTGTCATCAAAGATAATGTGATGTGCTTCTGTGTAGTTATGTAGTTGTTCCTAACGGGAGGGGAGGGGAGAGGAAACAGCATTGCAGTCACTCTCCATGTAGCTGGGCAAGTTGGAGAGAGAAAATGAGAGAGAGAGAGAGAGAGAGAGAGAGAGAGAGAGGAAGGAAAGCAACTGAAGGCTGATCAAGTTTATCTCCTTCTCAGAGCTGCTGCTGCTTTGTCGACCCCCCCCCCCACACACACACTTGCAGCACCACTTTCTCCCCCCCCAGTCCATTGAAGACACTTTGCCCCCTCTGTCCCACAGAACAGCACGGCAAGTTTAACACACACTAGACACTGCACTTCAGAAAACCCAAGATACATGAAACAGGTGTGACAGAACTGGTCTCACGAAATCCAGGACACAGTGGCAGACATAGCGAGTGAAGGATAGTTTGGGGGGACCGTCATGCAGTCAACCAGCGAGCCAGACATTACACTGCTGCTAAAAATGCCTAGTGTAGCTGCCCTGCCCCGCCCCCCAAATCACATTCCCTCTGTAAACGTAGTAGCTAATGGAGTCAGGACAGAAGGCAACAGCGCCCCTCTGTCTTCCTGTATTTCCAATCCTGAATCGGCAATGTATTTAGGATTTGGAGGCCCTACACATACCCCATAAGGGTACAGTCTGTCCAGGCTTGTACATGCAGCAGGCTCCCCTTCCCCACGTCGCACGACCTCAGGGCCAAAGCAGACATTCCCTGGAAGTGGCAGCTGCTTCCCCTGCTCTGTATTTGTTCTCTAAAATAGGAGCAGGGCCCCAGTCTGGATTGGGCTCCCAACATGGGGGTGCGGAGACTTGAGCCATTTTCCCTCATTGTGGACAGATTCCAGACTGGCCCTCCTGCACCTGCAATTTCTACTGCTAAAGTGTGAACCCATAATGTGGTTTAGCAGGAGAAATTGTAGACACAGACTTAAGGTGCCCCCATGCTGAGTCCTCCACCCCCATGCTAGGATCCTGATTCAGATCCTCACACCTGTACTAGAGTAGAAATGAACAAAGCGCAGCGGCTAGCTGCATCTTTCCAGTATTGTCTCATGTGTCTTCTCTGAGCGTTTCAATCCCCGTAACTCTGGGTGAAGAATATGCAGCCCACTAGAGAGCATCTCACCTGGGTGGGCAACTGTTGGAGGGAAAGAGGCTCCTACAATGAATCTCTGTCCCCGAGGGGAATGGAAGCGAGTGGGCAAGAGCAGGAAACAAAGAGAGGGACTCTTCCTAGATGAGGCAAATGAAGCAAAGTTGGCTTATCCTGATAGAAGCTTGCTGGGGTGTATTATTAGGCATAAGATTAAGGTAAAGGCTGCCGGCTTATGTCAGTTTCCGTACCTGTGAGGGCCCTTGTGGATACCAGCTCGGAACTTTGGGTGAGAAACTCATAAATTCTCATTCCAAATCAATCCAGCTATAAAAAAGCCCAGACAAACTATCAATTATCTTTCTGGTGGTGATAACAGTGTGAAAGGGAAGCATGGAGAATATTTGGGAACTGGGGGAAAGGGGACGTTTAAATAAACATGGGCAATGTATTATGAGGATACGACTCTTAAAGGAGCTTCTATTAATGAGGTCAGGAATGACGCAATTGAAAAGAAAATGAGAGCATGGGAAAGGATGAAAGCACAAAGAGACATCTAGGAGGGAAATCTTGCATTCTGCTGTGCTGTGAGACAGCAACAAAGGGAATCTAATAAATGCCACTGCTTCATCCCCCCTTCCCTTTTTAGACACCATTTCTTAGATTTGATATATGGGTCATTATCTGTCACGGATGCTTCCAGCACTCTGCTGGGCTGGGGCGGTGTCATAAAGTAAGCTACGCATTTGTTTCCATCTCTTCTGTCAGTATTGCTGGGACAAGCAAAGGTGGCTCCACAGGAGAAATGCAGATTGAAGGCAGGCCGAGGCGGCAAACATCAGTGTGGTGACATCTTTGGAAGAAGTGCTCTCAGAACTGCAGCTGTGCATATTATGGTATTCTAGCAGCATTTTAGTATATCCTAATGTCAAGGCCACCCAACACCTTTGCCTGCATGTTTGCTATTCAGGGATATTCAGATTATAACTCTGTGCAGCTTGAAAGATGAACGACACACTCCTCCTCTTCCCCACTACAAATCCTTGTACTCTGCAGTCAGTCATGCTAGAACCTACGTGAGCCCTTTCAGCCCAGACATGCACAGGATGTTATGCTTGAGATAGGACCTGGCAGGCCTTCCTGGGATTACCCTTCCATAAGGAAACAAGGCTATCCTATCCAAACCTAGCCAAAAGCTTTCCTAATGTAGGGCATGGAAGTGTGCCAGTGGAGATCTCTGTAGATCAATTGTAAATATGAACCAAAGCACAATTTATTTATAATATCAATATTATAAATATATGTATCTGTTGAAATGGACTGGTATCGGTTGTCTCTTAGGGTTTCTATCGATGAGAACTCTGTGCTGTTGTTTGGAGGAAGGCCTAGGAGTCTGGGTCCCACCCACATGCCCGAAGGAGGCCTCAGGGGGGTCAGGAGGGTTTTGAGGGTTGCAGACACCTGTGCATGCAGGCGTCCATGCATTCATCTTAGGACGATGGAGCATGCCCAGTGGCCATGTAATGCTGATACTGGGAGATACTGGGAGATGGCATAATGGAAAACTGGGTGGGAGGAAGAACTGTGACATATCCCAGAGGGGCCTGGCTAACCAGGTGGAACAAAGAACTGCAAGATTTTGTCGCCGGTCCCGCTTCTCTACCTGTGGCCTGTCTTGGCTAGCTCCTGGCTGCCACTCTAAAAAGATACACCACAGGCCTGCCAGGAAGGAGTTTCATGTTGACTGCCTTGAATGTGAAAGGCAAAATGTTGGAAATGTCCATGGCAGGTGTTTGATTTATACCTTTGACCTAACTCTAATTATTTTAACCTTAACATTTGCATAAATCTAATCACAGCTACCAAACTTGGAGGAGAAGAGAGATCCCTCTAGCAAGGTCGGATTGACAGCAGAATACTATGTCCTTGCTTGATCCTTTTGAGGATATTTCCTAATTTCTGAATGGCTAAAGTGATTTGTGGCAGGTGATGGGGGAAGAATTAGCAAGAATTTAAAAAAAATGTCTGTTCTTTGGGTCCACGTAATCCATGTGAGACCATGGCTATGATGACACACATTCTGTGCCCTTAAGCCCCTTCCACAGGGTGCAATGGAGCTGTCGCGCATCTGCTCATTCTGCTGCACCTGCACAGCCCACCACAAATCCAAGAGAAACTGGTGCTTTCTAAAGGAACCCCAGCTATTAGCATTGGCAAGCTCCCTTTCGTGAGCTGGGTGGGCCTGCAGCATTCTGGAAATGAGTGTATGTGCATTTTTGATTGGTAGTGGAATGACTAGCTTCCCATTATGCTAGGAGGAGGTAGCACTAGTGTGGGAGCAGTACTGGACAGGGTCTGTGCATCTGAGTGAAACTGAGCATGAGTAACTCTGCATTGGATTTGGTTTCTCGGGTGCAAAACGAGATGGAAGTAGGTTTCTTTTATTCCAGCTGAGACCGACTGAGTACATATGAGCATCACAGTTCACTGGGTTTAACAGCAGCATGACATTCCTTGGGGATGGAGACTGCCCCTGAAGGAAGAGGTTCCATTTTGGGCCACCGTGCTTCATCTGCATTCGTGGATGAGAGGATGTATCTAATACATCCATAGATGCATGGATGCACATAATAATTTTGAAGAACCATTCAAAAGGGATTGTGATCCTCCCCTGCTGGAGCAAATTCCATAAGTTGATTATGTGTTTTGTAATAAAAGTGTTTCTGCTTGTCTTGTCATAAAGGGAATAAACCTCCCCCAAGCTCATGCCCTGCAAGACCTTGACGCAAGTGTTTGGGACATCAGTGTCTGTCTACCTCAGCCAGGATGCTCAATATTCGGGAATCCTGGGGTTTGCTGTCTAAAAGGTCCAAAGGGCTCCAGGTTGGGGGAGGCTGGTAGCAAAGATCACTTTCCTGCTGGAAATCTGTCTCTTCCCCTTTCATTTCATCTTTCTCTCTTCTCCCAGCTTTGCTCTTTCTTCTTCTTTCCTTGACTGTGACAAGGCCAGTGCCATCAGCTTGCATCCTGCTGTGTTGCGGCTTCTGTCACAGAAGATGCACCTCTTTTTTGGCAACTGAAGTGTTGTAAGGGCAGAACCATCTTTGCCACTGACTTGCGGATTACGTCGGTTTCCTGAGAAAATGAATAACAGCAGCAAGGCAGAGTTTATTCCATCAGACAGGTCCTTTGATGCTGGACGGTTTTAATGCTTGTGAAGAGCAACAGGTCAGTTAATATATGCATATGCTGCTCAAATCTTCTTTGAAGGCCTGCTCTATGAAGTCTGCAAGGCGTTAACGGCCTAAAGTATCTGTTAATTTCAACCCTGCATTTTGCGAATGCCCCACTGTGCTGGAGGTAGGGAAAGGTCGGAATGTTTCAGTGGAAGGAGAAAACGAATAAGGTGATGGAATTAAAATGAGAAAGGGCGATCTCCCTTTTCTCACAGGCATCACAGAACTACCGACACTCCACTCCAACACAGCAGTACATTAAGAGTCCATTATTGTTTCTAATGAGGCTTTCAAATGTCATTGGTTCATGAATTCACTGTATTTCCATGCAGAACAATGTTTAAGCTCCCTGCCCCAAGTGGCGGAGAACCTACAGTTCCAAAGGAAACTGATTTATGACCAGCAACTATTACATGTAGGTAGCCAGGTGATGCCCAAATTTACAGAGAACGGTTCTCTGTATGTAGAACTGACAGAGAGGGTATTCTCTGCTTGAAGGTGCCCTCCGGTGTCATGGTGGGCAGAAAGACTTCCAGACTTCAAGCCTGAGAATTCCTGGCCACTGGCCATGTTGTCAGGGGCTTCTCCAAATTTAAGTCCAAAATACCCAGAAATGTTTTCTGCCCATCCCTGTTCTTTTGATGTGCTGTCCAGGGCAAGTTCAGTTTAAAACAGAGTTATGAGAAGGGAGAACAAAGGATTTGAAGTCACCCATCAACAGCTAGCCTCCAGACAGCAGCCAAGGTGGGCTCACTGGTGAGGTAAACTGCATTTCTATTTAAAGTACAGGGTGTCCCAAAAAAAGGTGACATCCTTTGTAGTCTAATAACATAGCCAATGATGTCACATTTTTTGGGACACCCTGTATATCTACTATTTCTACTTTTGCACCCATACATACACATGTACATCTGCACCTGGTACTAAGAGCAGTGCTTTTTTTGTAAGAAAAACGGTTCCGGAACTCATGAAATTATTTACCTTTCGCACGTAGTCAATCACTGTACACACACCCACACACGTCAGTTGTGTAACGAAACATAATGGTCACCGCCCGCAGCAAGCACTCAGCACGCGACCACATGACCAGTCACAAGCCGAGCAGCGCCATCACGAACAGCGTGGACGAAGTACGCATGCATCGGATTCGACACACGAGCACCATTTTAATAATTTTGCCACTGACCTGCTACACTCGACAGGGCGATTCAAATCCATGTGGACCAAACATCAAATTTTCAAAAGTTACTTTTAAAACTTGGAAAATCTGTCAAAAAAAGGTGCCAGAATTCTGTTCTGGTGCATTCTATGACAAAAAAAGCACAGACTAAAAGGCATCATCTTTTGCCTTTTTTAGGTGATGCGTCAGCGACTGCACTAATCCCAGGGTGTAGCAAGACAAGCAGGTGCTGCAGAAGACAATTCCACAAAGCCAGCCAGTCAGGATAATTTTCCAGGGGGAGCATCAAGGGAGAATTCTGGAAAACTTACATCAATCTTAGGTATTTTGGATAACAAGTTTCCCTTCTTTTAATGCGGTAATAGAGCTCAGCTGCCCCAGTCTTCACTCCCCAGTCTTCTTGCCAGAGTAGCCATACAGACTGCTGCACCCAGGCTGTCTTACCTGGCAAAACGGGGACATTGTCTCGGCTTGGGCAATGCCCCCTGCGCCAAACACCTTGGTCAGCCCACTCTAGGACACTTCAGCCTTTCCTGGGCCACGCTGTCAGGCTTTAGTCCGTCAGCCTCTTGGATCTGCTTTTTGGCCTGGCAGAGATGATGACCATGAGGGACCTGCACAGACATCAAGAAATGAAAGCAGGCTTATGCTCCTGGTTCCATCCGTGAGTCATTTTGCTGTGGTGGCAAGATGGAGAACAGAAAGGATCGGATGCCGTACTTGTGCAGCATCAGAGTTATGAATCTGAGCTACACTTCAGCAATCCCCTCGGGAAAGTCTTATCTCTGCCATGGGGATAATAATGCCACCCTACTGGGCTGATGTGGAGACTGCAAAAAGATAACATATGTAAAATGACTTGGATGCTCAAAAGCACTATACCGATGCCTAATTTTAATAAGATGGGATCATGCAGAGTTTTTGGAAAGTCTGAAGCCATGTTTTCCTAGTTTGTTTGTTTTTTTGTTTTGGATGTGGTGAACATTTTGGGATAAATTACTTATTTTTTGCCACTTAAATTTATTGTACAACATAAAATGCATAATTTATAACTTAGCTTATAAAATTGTACTATTTGATATATTTATGCGAGAGTTTACTCATAATTTTATTTGATGGGGTATATTGCCAGGCAAGTGGGCAGTGAATTTTATGCTTAAAAATAGAAAAGTCTTAGTTCTATACAAGCAAAATTGCAAATATACACAATATTAGAAAGAGATCTGCAAATTGTTACATCCTGTCCCTGTGCTACCTCAATACATCTATCTTACTTCTTGGCATCTGAAATGTAACGAAACATGGAAACCAGAAATTTAGTAGTACACAAAGTGAAATATCTGCATAGTTGCAATTTGAAAGACAGGCAGCATATCTTGATATCGAGTTAAAGTTTATTACAGCATTGAAATGTCTAGGTGATTACTATAAAAAATACAGAATGTATCATTGTCTAATTTTGCAAATTGCCTTGCAGCAAGATGTCTACACCACACATTTTGAGTGAATCTGTCCTTGACTTTAAAAGCTTTACATTCATAATATTCATTCATTCATTCATTCATTCATTCATTCATTCATTCATTCATTCATAGGAGCCCTTCCCCCAGTGTTCCTTCAAATTTCTGTTTTTTCATTGTAAAAAAAAAAAAAATCAAAGTATTGTTGGGGAGAAAAATGAGCTGTCCCTTGCTATTTTGGGACAGCTTAATTCTGGATCTTCACACTTCTGTGAGTTGCTAGTGATCACCTAAATGTCATTCCTAAAACCCTGGTGCTGTTCTGGGCCAGTGGAGTCCTTAAGGCCTGACAGTGAATTCTCTGATGCAGCTCCATCATTTCATGACTTCAGTAGCAGTGTGACAACACTACTGCAGACTCTGGAGACCATGCAATCACGTGACATCATAACATTGCAAAAACACCTGTTTTCCATGGAAGCATTTCCCAAAGCTGATGGAAAATAAAGAACAGACTCTAAGAACTGGTGGCACAACCCTGCTTCCATGCAGTAAGTCCAGGATGTGTGATTTGATGACATAATAGAGGCCTGTGTGGACGGCCGCCCCTGGAAAAGACGATTGGTGCTAAGTAGATCTGCTTGTCACCTGTGATCGCTTTTCATGCATGCAAAGCACGACTTCATGCTGCAGCCATTGACTGACGCATTACAAAATGCAACCTGAGTCTGAGAAATGCGCACCCAGTTTCTTGCTTTAAATTACTACCTCTACCTTATTCCAGACTCATACTTTTGTCTGTTTGCATATTGGATTCTGCAGTGTACTGTTGGCATGGGAAGGCAAGCTGAGACTGGAAAACTGAAAAAAGGTGAAGATAATTGGGTTGTTTGGAGGGACTTGCATTCTTTCTCTAGGAAAAAGGAGATGGAAAAGACTGCATGATTGTCTGAATGTGCAGATCTATGAGCTAGTCAAATACAGGATGGTATCTTAGCAAAGGTAATAATTGGCAGAGGCAACATGTCTAGAAACCATTTATATAACTGTTCCCTGATAGTAGGTATGGATCAGACCATTGTATTAACTTGCACAACACCAGTGAAAGTTCCCAAGCTGCTAAGTGAAAAGCTTTTATGGAAAGTGAAAGCTGTTATGCCAGGAGTCACCTAGATCATGTTTGCTGTTCCCAGATTCTGGAATGTGTTCCCTCAAGAACTAATGGAATGTGTTCCCTCAAGAACTACTTCCCTCAAGGCCCCCTAGATTTTGTCCTTCGAAAGAGGATAAAGATTCATCTTTTCAGTCTCAACTTTGAAAATGTGCAGTTCTAACATTTTAGTGCTTTTGGAGGACAACATCCATGTGGCTGTCCATGTAACCCTCCAAACCTGGAGAATTATGGCCATCCTACATAGAGAGTGCAGAAGGACAGTGGAGACGAGGGTTGTTTCTGCACTTCTCCCACCCTGCAAACAACATTAACAGCAGATTTCGGCTGCCTACATCATTTGCTCTGTTTGTACAAAGGAGGGGCTGAGGAACTGCTAGGAATCATTTCATCTGGACAAAGCGCACCCCTCCCCTCTCTACTCAGGGAAAGCTCCCTTCCAGCATGAACTCTGAAGTGACGCTTGTGGATTTGAAGTCATAGTCCGTGCAGAGAGAGCTGTGGCAGCTGTGAGGATGGAGGGAGGCGCTCCACAGCTGCAGTCGCGCTCCAGTCTCAGCTGAGATCCATCCGGCTTCTTTTCAAGCCATCGAGGCAGCATGCAGAATCTTGTTTCTCTTGTTCTGAGCACGGATGGGTTTTAACAAATTGGGGCAAGTCCTTAAAGAGATGGGAGCACCAGACCATCTTATTTGTCTCCTGGGAAACCTCTATGTGGGTCAGGAAGCAACAGTGAGAACTGGGCATGGAACCACTGATTGGTTCAAAACTGAGAAAGGAGTTCGGCAAGGCTGTATACTGTCGCCCTGCCTATTTAACTTACATGCAGAGCACATCATGAGAAAGGTGGGCTAGATGAATCACAAGTTGGAATTAAGATTGCTGGGGGAAATATCAACAACCTCAGATATGCAGATGATACCACTCTCATGGCAGAAACAGAAGAGCCTCTTGATGTGGGTGAAGGAGGAGAGCGCAAAGTTGGCTTGAAACTCAACATTTAGAAAACTAAGATCATGGCATCCGGTCCTCTCACTTCCTGGCAAATAGATGGGGAAGAAATGGAGGTAGTGACAGATTTTATTTTCCTGGGCTCCAAGTTCACCGCAGTTGGGGACTGCAGCCAAGAAATGAAAAGACGCTTACTCCTTGGGAGGAAAGCTATGGGAAATCTAGACAGCATACTAAAAAGCAGAGACATCATCTTGCCGACAAACGTTTGGATAATCAAGGCTATGGTTTTCCCAGTTGCAATGTACGGCTGTGAAAGCTGGACCATAAGGAAGGCTGAGCGCTGAAGAATTGAGGCCTTTGCATTGTGGTGCTGGAGGAGACTCCTGCGAGTCCCTTGGACCAGAAGGTGATCAAACCAGTCGGTCCTAAAGGAGATCAACCCTGACTGCTCTTTCCAACTTTGCAACTAACAACAAAAACAACAACCACAACCATCTTGATGCCTTTTTCACAGATGAGATGCTACATAAATGCAAATTAGGCATACATAAATAAATTCACAAAGAAGTGAGTATGTAAGTGGAAAGCAACAGACAGTGATGGATGGAGGGATGCCTCTGCCCACATGGACTCAGCTGGCAAGTGTGGTGTCCGTTTGAATGTCCTACTGCAAGGGTAGAAGAAACAAGAGCAGCAAAGTTTCTCCACTCTGTCTCCTAGGTCATGAGTCCATAAACACTGGAGTGCATCCCCTAATGCCAATTTGGTGGCAGCTTTCTGATATTCCGGTTATTAAAAGTAATGCGTGGACTGGGCCTCTGCGTGCAATTGATTTCAGTTTCCAAATGCTTGATTATTTGTAAAATACTTGAAACCTAACTGCTTTTATTGCATGTGTAATGAATGAATTTTGTCCAAGCAATTCAATCAATATTACTATATTGCATGCTTATTGATGGTGACCCCATGGCTTGCTTCTTGTTTGCTAAAATAGGGATTGACTCTCTTTGCTGGCTTGATTACTTCTTTTTTGTTCCTTCTTTTTTTTACTTTGACCTCATATTTGTCCTTGACTTTAAAAGAAATTACACATACACACACACATATATTTGGAACAGCTGCCATTTCCTTGTTCTCATGCATCTGGGGTGCAACTGTAATACATAAAAATGTTAAGAACTTGTGCACCCTTGTAAGTTTTATGCCACTTCCTCAGAAGAGATAAAATCCCCAGGGAAGGAACTTACACAGCAGTGGTAAAAGTTATGGGGAAAATGGCTTTCTATAAAATAAAGTACTAAAAAATGAGATGAGTGAAGCAGCTTTAAGAGTAACCTTAACTAGAGAGGATTGCAGAGATCCTTGCGATAGTAAACACTCCCAGCTGGTGGTTACTGCTGTCATGATGACTGCACTGTAACTCCCACAAGTGCCACGATTACCCTTTTCCCCTTCCTAGAATGATTTTTTGCAGTCCTGTAACAAGTTTATTTGTCTTCACTCAAGTCTCAAGGATTTTGCAATTCTACAGTGCAAACCTTTACAATCTGTTCCAACTCTCTGCTTACTATGTTTGGAATGGAAATGACTTCATGGTCAGATTTCCCTAGCCCCTAAGGAGACTAAACTCTTTTCCCTCTAGAACACACGTAATTTACTCTTCCATGAAACAGACTGGATCAATCAGTCCCTCAAAATCTCATTGGTAGCACTGAAATAGCAGTATGATGGCGACCAGCAGCTCAAAAACGACTGAAGAGTGCTTGCAATGTGGAACAAAGGTAAGATTTTCTCTACACATTATCCTCAAACATAATCATGCTCTTCTGTTGATCTTTTGTTGGAGAGTTATTACAACTAATTTTTACTTGATCCTGCCTCTTATTCCTTGTTCTTGCTCAGATAGTCCAACCATCTTTTTGATAGAAGTCTCAGTGTGAACCCTTTCATATCTCTGAGGATAGATATAGATACGGATGATGATATAGATATAGATGGAGGTGGATAACTTCCAAACAAGTGAGCAACACAAAATAGCAAAAAAGAGGGAAAAAGAAAATGGGAAATGGGGAAAGGAAAAAGAAAAGGAATAAGAAAAAGAAAAAAAGAGAAAAAGTCAATGAATTTATGTTGCTGTCATTATGTGCTGTCAAATATCCAGCCATACCCACGCACGTATTGGCACGGTTAGTTAGACATTGATGTGCTTCTCTCTTTCCAAATGTTGAAAAAGAAACCAGTCTTCATATTCCAAGTGTTAACTCAACCAGGCTTTGGTGATCCTACAGCAAATGCCAACCAAAGCTCAACCTGAACATTTTAATAGATGCTCCTTCCAGTCTGTTTGAAGCAAACAGAAGTTGGTTTCTTGTAGAAGCACATAATGAACCTGACAGTCATCACATCCTTGTTATTTTTAAAGCTTCAGCATTTGCTTTTGTGGCTAAATACAAATGTTGCTCCATGGGGCCATTTCACATATTACATGGCAACAAATCCTGCTCGTCAGCAACCCGCAACTGACTCCGACAGGAGTCTGTGGCTGTGGACAGGATCCAGTGTCGGCAATTTGTTCTCTCTAAACACCCTGTGCTAGCTGGAACAAACACTAGCACAACGGAGAGGTAGCTTGCTAGCTCAACCCTGGAAAGTAGCCAAATGCACCATTTCCCAAATGGAGCTCAGGACGTTCCCATTGCACTAGCTTCCCATTGCACGAGCAGCCATTGTCACTAACACAACAACTTTGGGTGCTGCCTCTCTGTGCCCTTGTTCACATGGTCACATGTGAACTTCTGGGTATCCATGTGCAAAAACAAACCTGGACTATGGGGAGCTTCCCCACAGTAAAGTGTGTTCAGTATAATCTAACAAAATGGGCGATAAAATAGGGAATTAGCTCAAACCTACATTGCAGTCCAAGCAATACTGACTTAGTTTTGAAAAGTTTTGCTCTCGAAATGCACCTTCATGGGTATTGCACAAGAGGGGGAAATGGCTTGTTTACCAAATACCTAGCACATGGACCAGTCTTTTAGTTCTACAGGCCTAACCTGCAGTTAAGGATGGGGGATAAGGATTTGCCAAATAAGGAGCAGAAGGTGGCTCGATGGAAATGGCAAGGTGAGGGGACGTGAGGCTCTGTTCCAGCAGAACTAGAGTGACCTTGTTCCGGAGACTGTGACATTTTTATAGGGCATAACTACAAACCACATCCAAGACCTGTTGTGTCACAATGTTTACCAGCCCAAAACCTATAGATACTTCTCTATGAAGTAGACATTTAGGTTAGCAGGGAAGTCATAAGCTCTACAGATGTCTTGATCATGCCAGGTGCCACTCTTGTGATGGGTGGAAAGTTACAACCAGAAAGCCTCATGCTCTTACCCCTCCCAAGAGAATGAACACATGACTGTTTCACTTCAAAAGAGCGGATGCCTCGACTCAGGTTCTTATGACATTAAGCCACCAGACTGAGACCCAAAATGCTTATCTGCAACCAGGGAAACCAAAATATTCAACCAGAAAATGAGCTCCAGAGCAGTCATTGGGTTCAAAATGGAGGGTGCAAAGGACTCGGTGGCTCAAAGCTAGACCAGGATGGGTCCCAAACAAATATCAATCACTTGACTCTGGGGAGTGAAAACATAGTTCATGGGAGCAACCTGGTATTTGATTGATTCAAATCCAGGTAGCCACAAAAGGCTGTAGCAGTATGGGGGAAGAGCTTTCATCTGGTCCTGATGCAGCCATGCTCTGCCTAGGCAGCGCCAGCTCTTCAGCATGGTCCCAGTCTCCTGCCAAGACTGTGGACTGGCCAGTCCGAAGGCACGTTTGTTGATGACGGCATGGAAATCAGCCAGCATTTGCACACTTACGGAGCTTCAGCGAGTAACCGGAAATCTTGTCAGCGGAGGAGGAAATCGCACACCGACTCCAGCATAGCGCACAATCGGTGCAGCCTGATCCAGAGATCGAGAATGCCTGAGCGCCTTTTAACAAGCCACAGCAACTCTTGTCCCTCTGCTACTTTAGGGTTAGCACTAGGACATGCAGGGATGAAGCAAAAACTGCAAGGCCACTCAGCCCTGCCTTTTCTTCTTTTTCTCCATCCTTGTACATTGGGCTTTGGGAGGGATAGATCGCTCTTGCCACCATTTTCAGTTAAAACACCTGAAGGTTTGTAATTACCTCATACGTCCTCAGATTGTAAATTGCCCAGCTCTAGGCCACCAAAATGATGACTAAGTTTTCAAACACATATTTGACACATTCAGGGCCAGCTGGGATGCTGTTATTAGAAGGTGCACCTGGGTATGAGCCTCATGCATTTTGAGCAGAATCCTGAATTTTTAAGAGCTACCCCAATACCATCAACTAGCTTAACACAAGGTTACTCATGACCCCAAACTACCCATTATGCTTGCAATGGTGGCCTGAAGGGATATTCCCGTGCAAAAAAGCTAGTTCTGGTGAGCTTTGGAGAAGCAGCAGGGAGGAGATGCTTAAAACATTCTCCATTTATTATCTCACATGCACAACACCTTCCTCTAGAAGCCTGTGAACTAAGGGATAATTTTACTCATTATTACAGTAACGGGTACACTTCTGAATAAATTATCTCATGAGCATGACAGAAGAACAAGATAGTGACTCAGACTTTATGCTCACATAAACTCCGAGATAAATTCATGCTTGAGAAGACTCCCCTCTGTTTAATGGAAATCTCACCACGGACTAATTTGGCCCATGGGCAATGGGACAGGTGATAATTTTGCGCAGGGCAATCACATTTTACTGCTGTTTCTGACAAGAGACTTTCATTTCAAGGAAAATTCTGAAAGAGGGCAGTGCACTGTCTTCCTCCTGTACCTTATCTTATCTTTTAATCTCATGTAAGTGGTGACTGAAATAGGCACCCTGCTATTCAAATTAGAAAGTGCATTTTGGGCCGCTTAGAGACCATGGAGAGGCAGATGTGCACCGAGCAAATGGAGATTATGCAAAGCAAGCCTGATCCGCTGAAACTGAGCAGGTAGGAGCCATTCCCCTTGTTGAGGGGAAATTGCGCAGACGGAAAAACAAAGAAGAAACAATTAAATCCATCAGCACTTTGAATTCGCAAAAGTGCCTAAATATACAGCGCTGGCGATCCTCTCCCCCTTTGCACATTATAATTAAACCTGCACACTGTGGCACTGCTTAATTAAAAATGCTCGTAAGAAATTTGCTATTGTGAATGTATTTATTTGCATGTTTTCACTCTGGTATTTTAAACCTTAAGGGATTTTTATAAATAGTTTGAAAGAGAGGAAAATAAAACTGCAGTTTGCAGCCACTAGAGGGAGATGAGAAGACCAGCTGTCTTTGGAAACCGAAAATGGATCTGATGGTGGTAACGGGGGAGACTAGATATTTGAAGGCTGAGGGTAACTGTCGTACTGCGTTTTCCACATCCCATTTTTCTTGCTGAGCTGTCTACTGCTTTCTTTCTTTCTCGAGGAAAAACCAGGCTCAGCCACTTTAATTGGAGCGCTCAACAAGAGAACATGAAATTAACACATGATACTGAAGGATGCCAACTCTTTTGCACACACGGGTGGAAAAGTTTCAGTCCATGATAAGTCTTCTAACAAACTTGAGAAGGAAAATGGTTTCATGAGAAGGTAGGTAGCCATGCCAGGAAGAATGGATACAAAAAAGAAGTTAATTTATTCTGAACTGCAAAAGACCATGTTCTGGGTTGCCATGAGTGAGGAGTCCATGTCTTTGGTATGGAGATGACTAGTTGCAGAAACTCGTTGGTCAAACAATGCCGCCCCCGCCCCACAATAATTAGTTTTCAATGAACTGCAAACCCTTTAATTGCCACGTCTATGTTTATCAGTCATCTGAATTTCACCTCTTCAAAACCTGCCTATCTGCAGTAAGGATAGCAGAATACTGGGGGAAATAACATAATGGCACTAAATGGTTCATCATTAGAGAGTGAAAAAAGGGAATACATCTTCAAATCACTGCAAAGCTTGCTCAAAGACATGTAGTCAAGACATATTGACTTTTGTGTCCACTCTTCCAGCTTTAGCTATTTTCATATGAATAAAAGGAAATAGAACCAGAAGCTTATGTTGAGGTTAATCAGCAGAACAAACGTTCCTTCTGTAGTGTGCTGTTCATAATATGAACATAAAGCTGTCCCTCCCCCTCCTGGATGTACAGCATGCAGTGTGTGTGAGATTTCTATTTTGTCCACATTTTTAAACAAACCAACCCAATTCACTTTGCCTCAGTCAGAACAATTATCTTTCAGGTTGCTTATTCCTGAATTATGTTGATTTTGGCTTTAAAATGTTTACAAAATGCATATGTTAGGGGAAATAAAATAATCAAAAATAGTTTATGTGAAAATAATTGTGACCTTTCTGTATGTGCTTTTAGAACATGCAGACAGATGTGGAAATAGAACATAACAGACTTCTGACTAAAGACTGGGCCAGCATCAAAGGGATGCATGCTTGGTCCCACACATCAGCACTTCAGCATTGACAAGCACCCGCTGGAATTGCAAACACAAGAGGAGCCATACTGGATTAGGCCAGGGCTTCATCTAATCCAGTATGTTGTTCTCACGAGGGCCAACCAGCTGCCCATGGGAAAGCCAAAAGCAGGACCTGTAAGTACCTCAGCATCCTCCTGCCCAAATTCCCCAGCTCCTGGTGTACTGGACCTTCTGGAGGCCACACATAGCCAATAGAACTAGTAGCAATAGAGAGTTCTCTTCTCCATGTTTTTCCCCCATGAATTTGTCTAAGCAGATTGGTGGCTGCCATTACATCCTGTGGAGGTAAATTCCATAACTCTGTGTTATGTGAAGAAGTGCCTCCATTTATCTGTCCCAAACCTTCCATCAATCAGCTTCATTGCATTAGGAGAGAGTAAGAAAAATGTCTCCCAATCCACTTTTTTCACAGTGTGCATAATTTTGTACACCTCATTTTATTTGCCTTTTTCCCAAGCCGAATATTGCCAGATTTTATAACCCTTCCTCCTGGGAAAGTTGCTCCAACTCCTTGATAATTTCACTTGCCCTTTTCTGCACTCATTCCAGCTCTACAATATTGTTCTTTAGGTGTGGCAACTAGAACGGTACAGCATATTCCAAGTGCGGTCACACCACAGATTTGTGCAAGGTGGTATGAAACGGATGGTTTCATTTCCCATGAATTGCTCTTCCAATTTCAATGGCTTCCCCTCTTCACCAGGGGAACCTGCTTGCTCACTTGCTCCTTGCTCTGGTACAGACAACGGTGATGGGACTTGCTGTTGGCCAGCCCAGCAAGCAAGCAAAGGGGAAAGAGCATAGCCACCTGCTGACATGAATGGTGAGAACATGATAAACACCTCCTATACTAGAACCCCAAAGCAGCAAATGAAAGGCCAGAAGGTATCCTGATTCCTTTGCCTCGGTAAGCAGAGCTGTCCATCACAGGGGTTCCTATTTGGCCATTTTCATTTGGGTCATTCAAGGAAGAGAAGAACTATGCCCAGTTTCCAGAAGTGAATACTTAAATACTGGGCATCCCATCTCCTCCCACTGCAACATTATTGTCATTCATTCATTCATTCATTCATTCATTCATTCATTCAATTTCTATGCCTCCCATTAGCCAAAAAGGGGCCTTTGACTTGCCCGTACTGGGGCTTTTGCTTGTAAATCTCTGTTCCATTCAGGAGCTTGGTGAAGGAAGGACAGACAGAGCTGGGGAAGAAGGAAATTGCTGAGGCCAGTGCTTTCCTTCCCTCCTTCCCAGTGACATCAACTGGAGCATCGTTCAGATGCAAATCAGAGGGGTGACTTTCATTGGCACCACAGTATGGTGAGCTCTTCCCCACCACCCATCATTAGCATCCTTCCTAGCAGTTCTGAATTGCAGTTGTATAAAGACACATGACCTCTGCTAGGTGTTTGTATGCCTACCAGGCAAAAGGCCAGCCTATGCCCCCAGCCTTATTTGCCCCATAAGGAAAGAGAATGGGCATTTAGCACCCCCTTGGCCACAGCTGACCATCACTTTAAGCACACCTCTTTTTCAGGATGTTCGTCTGGAGAATATGCATCACCTCTTCACAGGAAGGGACGTGGAACAAATGACGAGCAATTTCATCCAGCATGTGCTTTGTCTCTATTAAGGACATGCACGGTAGCTGCAACTGAAAATTAATGTGAAGTTAGGTGGAGAGAGCTACTGCCAGTCAGAGAGCTGACTCTGCATCAACCTGTCAGCACCCAGTAGCTTCATGGAAGGCACTGTTCTTCTACGGAAGAGACGGCACCGGGTTCATAGAATGAAGCCTCATGTTGTCAAGGCAGAGCATCACTGCAAATTAAATTCTGGCACACCTGGGGGTGACCGAGTCTGCTGGAGCTCAGGATTACATCTGGTAGCTTATTTGAACAAACATGTGTTGAAATGCCTCCCTTTCATGGACTGTGGAATGAAATTATGTAACCATCCCTAGGAAGTCAGTGCTATTAAACACTGGAGGCATGACCCAGCTCTCCCATTTTCATGCAGAGAAGCAGAGAAGATGGAGAAGCAAAGCTGGTGGAAACCGGGAGCAAAGAGTTGGCTGCAGGAAGAGGCAGAAAGAAGGGAAAGCTGCTGCACTTCCTCCACCGTGCTGACGCCTGCCTCTCACTCGCTCCCGTTCATGGCTGACCTCAGGCTGGGAGAATTAGGCAATTTCCGGCATTGTCCCATCCCTTTCCTTTCCAGCATTGCCTGCACTAACACATAACGCTAAGACATAATTTAAGCATGGGTTGTTGCTTTAGCCATAAATTAACTTGTAGATAAGCAAACGAACTATGGCTTGTTTTCTCTGCTTCTGGTTTGCATCTCTCCTGTTCATTCTAACAACTTTCAAACTGCTTTTGCTGGATGTCTCTGTTTCTGGACAAACAATGGTGCAAAGAAGCAGTGGATAAACCACAGTTCTAGAGTCAGATGTCATAGCAAGCCATGAAAAAAACCCACATTTATTCAGCCTGTAGCAAGTCATAGCTTCCATTTGCGGTTTGTAGATAGTTAACAAAGCACCGTTTGTTTGCAGTGGTGGAAACAAGTAACAGGGTGCAATCTAGATTATGTTCAGAAAGCTTTAGGGGTTGATTGCCTCATTCTGCTTTGGCTGTTCTTAATAACATTATTTTCTTTCTCTGCATATGTAGTTTTTCCATGCTCAGATGATACACAGTAGAATGTATCTTAAAATGCACGTCCCATTGAAAGCAATGACACGCAGATAGAGAGCAGCTACACCACAACAGGTGTCCCACTTCCTCTGAGGACTATTCAATTTATACTAACAGCTCCTAAACCAGCAAATGATGAGCGTGTGGAAGCCTGAATCTTTATAAGCATCTTCTCAGCCAGCCAGGGCCAGCTGTTCAGGAAGGTCTGGCTCTGAGCTTGGCAATCCAGGTTGTCGTCCAGGATGATAATACTCCCTCGTGTTAAGCAAAAGTAATTTTCATGCTATTAATCCTGAGGATGAGGATGATTTGTCTCTCCTGTTCTTGAGCAGTTGAAAGCCCCTTGCAAGAACAAGGGCCAGTATTTTAAGTCTTTCCCCCCCCTCCAGATGGTAGATGGGTTGCCAGCTTTGCAATTTGCCACCTTAACTGCATCTTCATCTGCACTCATGAGTGGAAGCAGAAACGAATCTCCATGCCATGAAAAGCTTTAGCTGCTAAGTCAAGTCTAACAACCCACATGAGTTGGTTAAACAGTTGGCAACCCGAAGTATGGAGAGGGCTGGCACAGCTGCGCAGTAGCGGGAAGGTTATAACCAAGAGTCAAACAAAGAATTGTAGCTTTGAAAAACAGGCATTTCATGTCGTACAAAACTGTAGGGAGAAAAGACGCCTGCAATAATGACATCGTGTCTGATCCCGTTGTGAGAGTTCCTGGCCTCTGTACCAGTCATGGAGATGTATGGAATCGCTTCAATAACACTGGCCAGATGTTCAGCATACATCTGTACATGTAGGCCTATATCGAAAGTCTTCCCTAATAGAAAACTTGCTTTGTGTGTAATGGCAAAAGCCTTAAGCGCTTAGTCAGGTTTACTGAGCCATTCAGAAGAGATGTAATGCAGCTGCTGACAGTGGCAACCACAGGGCCGTGGTCCTTGCAGGAACGCAGAGCCAAGCACAGGTTCATGAGGGTCAGCATTAAGGAAACGTTCTGCCCTTTCTGGCCGTGGGCACGGTTGTTCTGGCTGCAGCAAGGTGTCTCTTTCCTCATGTGTCTGTGAGAAACTTTTCTAAAGATAGTCGCTAGCGGTTATGTCGCAGCTTTCAGACTAGGAACTGTTTTTGCTCTCCATCTGGAGCATTTCATTTATGTAAAGGGGACATGCCCTGAAGAAGAGAGGTGGATTCTGAAAACCATGGGTTTTGGGGAAGAGTGGCATATTCATCTTTGACACAGTCAGTGTTGCTGTTTTTCAAAGCAAGCCTGGCAGGGTGTTTCAACTGTGTAGCATTTTTCCATAGGATGTTTGTTCATTCATCTATTTTTAATACATTGTCCCTTATATAATTGTCAAGATGCCTCACTTTTCCTTTCCTTCTTTATCTAATGATCTTATTCACTTAGAACATCAGTCTGTTTTATATTTCTTTAGTTTGGCATTTTCAGAGGTCTTTAAGTTACCCACATTCTTAGACCTCAGTTCCTGACATATTTTCTCCCAGCCTTTTCCCATTAACAACTTAAAGCTAAAATAACACAAGCAACTCTTACATCAAATCAAATAATCAATCTATTGTTTTTGTTATTATTACTGTTATTATTTTTCATGTCATGTCATGTCATGTCTATATCACACCATAGCCAAAGATCTCTGGATGATTTCTAACAATCCATAAAAACAAGACAATAAAATCTTCTAGTCCTTTCAAGCTGCCCACCCCCTTCTTGCCGTCCTCCAAGTGTCCTTCAAAGCTGCCATTGGAGGAAGGCCCCAGAAGTTGAGCACAGTTTCTGAGCAGATTGACGCTGGAAGACACACTCCAATGGGTATTGCAGTCCCAAGCTGTGTAAGGCTTTCTAGGTTAAAACCAGCATCTTGAACTGATCCTGGAAGCAAACAGACAGTCAGTGCAAGCAGGCCAGAACTGGTCTCATGTCTTTGGACCGAATCTAAACTTCTCTGCTTCTAAATCTTATTTCTTGATGGGAATGATGCCAGTGAAAAATTTCACCATGTAAAATAACATGTATCGTAAAACTTTCATTAAGTATGGACCCACTCTGTTTGACTAGAGGCCTCCATGGCAGATGACAATAAGATGAATTTAAAAGACAACGAATATTTTCTATTGCCTGGTCAAAACTAGAAAGACCCACCATAGCACAAGATACCGAAACAGTACATGAATTTTAACCCCAAGCAACGAGGGAAAAAAAAAGCCCACCTAACCTATATCCATAAACTAGTTTTAGTAAGAAAACCCCAACCAAGCCCCACGGCCAGTTTGAATGATGGTGGTGCGGTGGACAAGCCACAGTGGCTTATTTCCCTTGCCATGTGTCCTGTTTGTGCACCATTTAGATTTACCTAATTACCTTTGCTGGTGCAGCTTGCTGTGTCATCTGAAATCCAGCAGTGTGGCTTGTTGGGGGAAGTGTCATGTGTGGTGGAGAGAACAAGACACCATGTCCTGTTAACAATGCCACAATTGTGCAAACAAGTCACCATCTCCTTTGGTCATCTTCTGTCCGGACCATTCTTCCAGAGAAGAAAGATGTCCTCCTGCTCTGACTAGAGGGAATACAGAAGAGTCAATCTATCTAATCTATACATCGCTCTCTGACTTTGATCATATAAGACAAAAAGTGATGTCCTCTTTTGCTTTATTTCCTGTCCTGAGCTTGGCCTTTCCCTTCTTACCCTTAGGCTCCAAAACACCAGACAGTCTCTTTGCAATGTAGATCTTTATTGGCATTTGCAGCTACCAGAAAAATAAACTCAAATGAGTTGGAAGATAAGCCTCTGCTCAGGTCAAGAACGCTGAACCCAAACTGGGAACTTCTCCCCCAAATCCTTCCTTTTCAGTCACTCTGTGGGCACCACCTGCCAGCTGGTTCCTGCTGGTGAAGGGCCAGATGGCAAGACCTTCACAAGCCCTGTAATTGGGCAGTTTGCCTCTCTTAATGCCTTGCATTGGTCCAGGGACCAGGTAAGGGCTCTCCTTCCTTTCCTTCTTTGACCCACCTATCCCTTCTAAAGGATTCCTGCTCTCCTGGTTTGCCTGAAACCTGTGGGCAGTAACTTTCAAAAGCCTTTGCCTGAGCCTGAATTTGCAAAACTTCAAGGTCTTTGTCTGCACAATCCCCATCATGATGGCTCTGCGATGCTTGCTAGAGTGGTGGTCTGATTTAAGTGGTACATCTTCAGCCCCGATGACCCAAAAAAGATAACCTCCTTGGAGGCTGGCCCACCAGGCTTGCTTAGGGGGCTTAAGTTACCCGAAGTACTACCTTCACCTGAGCCCGTATTCTGAGGTCAAGAGAGGCTCTTCTCATTTGCCCATCAGTGAGGGTGGTTAAGTGGGTAACCCTCAGCGGGTAAGAGCAAGAGAGAGGGACTTTCAATGGTAGCTTTGCACATCTTGAATAAGTTCCCATCTAGTCCCGCCTTTGAAGCTCTTGGTTTTGCTGGCATTGTTTTTAAATGGGCTATTGGTTTTATGTTCAAGCAAGCACTTTTTTAATTGGATTGCATTGTTTTGAGTTGTCTGTTCTTAGCTCGCATGCCATCTTGGAAAGGTTACACCCTGAAAGGTAGCCAAAAAATTTTGTTTAAAGAAGTAAATAAAATGAAAATTGAACCTCATAGTATAATGCTTATTAACCAGGACCAAGTAACTTTGGTGCTTTCCTCCTTAGTGGGTAGAGTTTCTCCTCACCTGAGGAGGTGAAGGACTGTGGCTCCCAGTTCTTCCTGCTGGACACAATGAGTAACAAAGGTGATGTTGTTGGGGAGGAATGATGTTTAAACCCCTCAACCAGTTCTTAGAAATGGCTGGTGCTGCTTTAGCTGCAGCCACAGAGGGAATAGTTCCTGTAGCAAAGGTCTTGGTTGGCAGGTAAAGGTTAATAGAATGACCAGGTCATTAAATAAATGCTCCTGGCAGCAGGAAGAAGGGAGTGATTTACATTGACATTTTTCCAGAGAGGGAGGAATGAGCTCTTGCCAAAGTCATCTGGCTACTGCTATTTCCCTGACCTTTGAGATGTAAATGGCTGGTAGCTAGAATATGGGAATGCGGTTTCAGATGGAGGGCATCTCCTGAGGGCATTGCCTGCCAGGCTGTACCCTATTTCTAGGGGAGGGCGGTTAACACACTGGACCCCTCAATGAGTCTTTGGTCTCTGTCTGGGCTGGATGTCGCTGCAGGGATGCTACTCTGACCTCCAGACAAGATGATTGCTCTAAGACAGGGTTCCGAACCTGGGCTGCCCACACCTGGGGGCAGGGTGCAAGATGGCATTTCAGAGGGTGCACCGAAGAAGAAGGCTGTGTCATGATTGGCCAAAAAAGAAAAGAAAAAGCGTGAATCTCGACTTTTTCCACCAAAAATTATCCCAATTATATTTTTTATTTTTATTTTTTTGTTTGCATTTGGATTCCATTCTCTTTTGTCGATCAAGACAAAATCTTGCCTGAATCCATAGGCAGACTCATGGATCACAATCAGCAAGGAAGTTCCACATTTCCACATGGAAAAATCCATGAATGAGAAACAGGAACAAAGACACTGAATTTTATGTTCACAATTGGGATTGATCTTACCATTTACATTTTTTTCTAACTGCTAAATTTACATTTGAATTTTAGGCATCGAGTTAAAATCTTATTTTTTGAGTTCAGTTTGTTCACTTGCACTATTTATTTTATTTTATTTTTTTATTTAGAATATTTATATGCCGTCCTTGCGCAAAAAGCCAATACTGTATCTGGTTCAATTTGCAATTCAAAAATTAGAAATTCTTCTTCCAATGTGACATTGCTTTTGTAGGAGGTGTGAACATAAATCAAACATTTTCTAGGGGTTGGGAACCACTGCTCTAAGGGGACCTGTTAGATAGGCAATGTTAGGGCTAGATTTCTTGGTGTTTTTTGTTCTTTCTGCTGTTCTGTATTTGTACAGTGTCCAGCCACCTAAGAACTGAATGCGCTGTTATACCCTTCTCATCTATTTTACCCCCATGTTCCTTCTTCCTTTTCTCAAATAAACTTGTATTTAAAGTGTGGTGTTCAGGTGCGTTTTGACACTAAATCTCATGCCAAAACCACACGGCAGGGTCAAGGAGGAGGATGGAAACTGGCCTAGGAAAAGAAGATGCTGCGGAGGGGATCTTCTAGCCTTCTGCTCCAGTCCTCTCGCTGGAAATGTGGGAAGCTTGGAAACCAGGCACAAGAGGTTGTGTGGAAACATTGCATACTTCTGGTTGGGGCTTCCCTTCACCTGGACTCTGTGAAACCTCCAGTTCTTCCAAGCAACAGTCATGCCTCATGAAGACACACGGGGCAGAGCCATCGATGTAAAATGTTCTCTTCTCAAGTGTTAGACATTAGGTTGATGTGAGCATGCCCTAGATAGCACAAGAGTCTTGTCATTTCCCTATATGCCCTCCCGCCTCCTAAGATCGGCAGCAGAGGCCCTCCTCCGGGAATTCTCTTTGAAAGAGGTCAGGAGACAGAGTACTCGGAGGAGAGCTTGCTCTGCAGTGGCGCCCCGGCTATGGAATGCGCTCCCTAGAGAGGTCCCCCTGGCGCCATCATTATATGCTTTTCGGCGTAGGTCAAGACCTTTTTATTTGACCAATATTTTAACATTAAGTAATTTTAATTGTATTAGATTTATTTATTTATTTTAAATAGGTTAGTTTTATGCTCAGTTGTGGAATAGTTAATTTATTTTATTTGGGATTTGGGATAATGTTGTAAGCCATCCAGAGATGACAGTGATGGACGGCCTACAAATTTTCTAAATAAATAAATGAAATAAATAACATTTCTGTTGGAAGCTGAAAAGATGGCAAATTCTCCCTCAATGTGAAGGCCAATGTTGTGATGATGGGAATACAGATGCATTCAGGAGAGCTTCCCCAAACTTCCAAAATTTGCTTCTGCTAAGATAATTTCACTGTTCAGAGCTTTCAAATGTACTTTATGTGCTCCCTAGCTTTTAGAAAGTAATTTATCTATTAAATTTAATAGAATTATCTTTTTGAAGCCTGGGTTAATTTATTATTTTTTCAACTGAGCAAAAAGAACTTGGCAGGAATTCATTCTGAATAAGTTGTACATTTCCTGTTGTATCCATCAAAACGTTAGGGCCATTTTGAATGTATCAAAAAAAGAAAGTGCTGTTGCCTTTTCTTTTAAAATTAGCAAACTTAGGGAAGACAAAAACTAAACAAAATAGTTTCGTCCTTTGTCCATTTCAATGTTGTCATTAGAACAAGAGGGAAATGTTCCTTCCATGTTGTCTTGGAATTATTTGCCCTCTGCAACTTTCAGCCAAAGTAAAAGGCAAGAGTTTTCACCTCTTAGGTGAATCACATGGCTGCTTAGACAGAAATGAGCCCCACACCTCCCCGCATCCTATGCTGGAAAGAGGCCGCATCATAACCTGGAGTATTTGGTATAGACATGCCTTCCCTACGGAATGGCTGTCCCAGAGTCAAAGGAGTGTGTGTTTTGTGCACGCGTGCCTGCCCGAGACTGTATGGCATCCACTAGATAATGATTTGCTATGCTTTCAGTGGATGCCTGTGTTATTGAAACAAATTGCCACAGTAGAGACCCATAATTTATTTCTTGGCGTCAACTGAGTAAATCTTAAAACTGTCCCAAATGAATGAGTGATGCTCCTGTATAACAAGACGTTGTATTTAAAAATCTAATCTTGACCCTATGGCCCTGACTTTGCATCCACCTCAGATTTATGATTAAAGAATGTGCTAGGTGTCTTTTCACACTGTGACTCTAGGACAGTAATAAATAACATTGCTTCTTCCACATAAGTCTTTTCACATAAGGATGTCTCTCAGTGTCGAGTGACTATTAGCGCTATCGCTTATGCCCACCTCTGCCTCCAGAAAGAACTGAATATGCTGGTGGGGAGGAGACCGTCCCTGCCAGTGACCACTGCCTCTGGCGGTCCCTCAGTCCTGGAGTAAAATGCTTCAAGGTCTGAAATAGGCTGCCTCCAGCATTTTGCATGATAGAAGTATGGAGGCAAGCTTTGTTTCAGCATCCCTTTCACCCTCTGTAGGATACCGGTCATCTTCTGAGTCTGGAAAGTTCAGAGCAGGTTCATTGGATGGGGCTGTCACTGGTTTAATACTACAGAAGGTGAACAACTACAATGCCTGGGAAAATAGGAAGGATCTCACCCACTTCTGGAAAGAACACAATGGGAGTGCCAAACAATCCTCAACTGGAGTTCCCAGCTTAAGTAAGCACCTACCTATCTTCCTCTGACAGGAGCTTCCAGAAGACCACCATTCTAGCCAATCTTAGTCACAGGATGGTATATATAGGAGGAGATGATCATTCAGGTGATCTGAACCCAGGCTGTTTAGGAATTTTCACATTAATGTCAGCACTTTGAATTGGGCCCAAACCTTGGTAGCCAGTGCAAGATGAAAAATGTGATCACATTGGCCAGGCCCTGTTAACCATCTTGCTGCATTATTTTGGACAAGCTGAGGTTTCCAGACAGTTTTCAAAGGCAGTCTCATGTATTACAGATAACACCAATCCAAATGAGAGCTGAACATGGCATGGATCGCTGTTCTCTAGGCCTTCTCTGTGCAGAGAAAGATGTCAGTATAAACTGAAGAAAGCTGCCTCATGCTGAGTCCTCCTGTGCCTCTGGTGACATAGAAACATAGAAGCAAAGCAAGTCAGAAGGGCCTCCTGGGCCATCTAGTCTGAGCCCCTGCTCCAGCTGGCTCTGCTCATGTAATCCCCAACACGTGGTTGTCCAATACAGAATCATAGACAATGCTGGATCCCAGGGTACCCCCAAACAACAAACCCGATTCCTTAAGGGGAGTGCCATCGTCTTCAGAACAGGCGAATATTTCTCAACTGTACCGAACACTTCCTTCATCATGCCCTTGCTGAGTCTCAGCTTACTGTCCCCCATCTGGTTCATTACCACGTGCATGCTCTGATTCAGAATTGCCACTGCTTCACCCACATTTGTTGAAAACAAAGCTGGCTGCAATCCACAAATCAATGACCATTTCAGCTCACTGTCATGGCAATGGCAGAGATAGTCCTGCCAGCTGCCATTTTGTGTTCTCAAAAGGGCCTGGGGGTAAGCGTGGCTGCCATAGCAGAGAATGGCCTGCACTGGGCATTCTTTTCTCCAGAAGGCCCCAGAATGATGCAAACTCTTGAAAAATAAAATGGCAGCTGCTACAAGCAGCTACCAGAATCAGCTGCACAGCAAGATCCCTCAAATGGTCATGAAACAAATACAGATGTGAGTAATAAAAACACACTGATTAGTCAAGTGTGGGATTCACTTCAGAATGTAACCAGAACCACATTCAGTTATATTCCTCATTCATTTAGAAATGAACACACACTCCTAAGACAGAAATCAGCCTCTTTCCAAAATATTGGTACATATTGGGGTTTAGATGAGGAACAAATCTTCCTTTTGCATTCCTCTGCATTTTGCAAAAATGCTTGCTAAATAAACGCCACGGGGCAGCTTTAGCAGCATCCACTCCCAGTGACACATAAAACCAACTTACGGTTTCATCCGATGCCCCTCATCCTTCTCTGACAGCATCTTCAACTGTTCTGAATTTTCTCCACACGTTACGGCTTCCCTACCTTCTCTCTCCCCACCCCTTTTGTTAATGCCCAAAGGATTGCTCAGCCATGATGAACTATAAGCCTAAATGGAAAAAATTTCTGCCATGTTGACTACTGCCAGTCAAACTTCTAAGCCAGACATCTAACAAAAGGTTAGTCAAATATACTGCCTTTTGCTGGAAGAATGAACAAACAGGCTGCTGATCATGACAGCTTTGTATATTAGCCTCCTACTGCGAACTGGGGATGCAAGATTATATTAAATGAATATGTAATCCCATGTATTATGTACAGATTAAAAGTGACTTTAGCTTGGATGTCAGAATGATGATGGATGGAAGTTTCTTGCATATGCATTTCCCCAGTAAACTCTATTAAACAGCCAGTCTCCGTGGAATTGAATATGCTGGTTTGAGAACAGACAAAATCAATAATTCTGGCAAAGCTGCCTAATTTCTTGCTTCCATTTCCTCTTTGGAAGGTCTGCACTGTTTCTATGGGTTTGACTTGAAAAACATGCCTGACTCTGTTGAAGTACTGCATTAAATTTAAACTTCTTTTCCTTTTTTAAGAAAATGTATGAATATATCACATTATAGGGTGGGTATTTTGGTTCATGTTTCACCATTTGCTCTGCTTTGCATTTCACTATTCCCATAGGCCAAGAAACACTATAAAAAGATAAAATAAATGATACCACACAGTGAAATAAAATGTTCAAAATATATATACAATTAAATATAGTGAGCTTCTCTTAGAGATATTGTACTGGGAGAAAACTCAGGCAAGCTCCTACCTTGTGTATTGAGAAAGTAAATGTAATTTTATCAGAAGCCCATAGTTATTGGAATCTGAGATATGAGTTTCTACTCTGTATTTTTTCTATGTATTGACATAATTGTAACATATATTTCACTCTGTACTATATACTTCTTTATTTACTGAATGGAGAAAGTGAATGTATTGCATATGTATATTAGGTCTTTGCTTTGCTTGGATTTTTTATTTTTTGAGAAGATCCTTATTATGTCTTGAAATTATAAGTAACGTGAAACACAGATTCCAGTTCCCAGGTACTCTGCTCCACTAGTTGCTGGAGCTCATACCTTGCATTGCTTTGCACAATTATGTTGTTGTTATGTGCCATCAAGTCATCTCCAATTCCAGGCGATCCCTTGAATGAAAGCCCTCCAAAATGTTGTGTCCATGACAGCCCCACTCAGCTCTTTTATGTTGAACTTGGTGGCTTCCTTTATGGATTTAATCCATCTCATATTCCTTTTCTTCTTCTGCCTTTGACTTTCCCTAGCATGATTGTCTTCTCTGGTGAGTCTTGCCTAACCTTGTGTGTCATTTTTGCCCTTAGGGAAAGCTCTGGATTGTTTTGATCTATGACCCACCTGCTTGTCTTTCAGTTGGTCCAGGGTATTTGCAAAGCTCTTTGAAAGTTGATGTGTGCTTCAAACACATCACCTTTCTTCTTGTCAGATTTCTTGCCCAGCTTTCACACCCATACATTGTGATTGGGGACTATCATAGCATAGTTGAACTTGGCCTCAATCTCCAATGAAACATCCTCAGACTTGATGATCATTTTTAGTTCCTTCACTGTTGCCCTTCCAAGTCTTAGTCTTCTTCAATTTTTTTTTGACTGCAGTCTCCCTTTGAATTGATGACTGAGCTAAGGTATGTAAAATCTTTCACAATGTTGATTTCTTCCTTGTTAACAATAAGTTCTGTAATTCTTCTGTGGTCATGATTTTTGTTTTCTTAATATCCCGCTGCAGTCCTGTTTTTGCACTTTCTTTCACTTTAATCAGGAGTCATTTCCAGTCATTGCTGCTTTCTGCCAATAGTGTGGTATCACCTGCATATCTTAAAGTATTGATGGGTCTTCTGCCAATTTTCACTGCTTCCTCTGATTCTAATCCAGCTTTACTTATGATTTGTTCTGTATATGGATTCAATTGATAGGTAGATAAATACACTGTTGTCTGTCACCTTTGTCTATGGGAAACCTTTCTGTTTCTCCATATTCTGTCCTATCTGTAGCTTCTTGTCCATGACACAGATTGCACATGAACACAATCAAGAGCTGAGCAACACCCCTTTCTTTCATGACCACCCACAGCTTCTCATGATCCACACAGTCAAAGGCTTTGCTGGAGTCTATGAAGAATAAACTGATCTTTTTCTGAAATTCTTTGGTGTGCTTCAGGAGCCAGCAGATATTTGCAATATGGTCTTTAGCACCTCTTCCTTTTTGGAATCCAGCTTGGAGGTCCAGCATTTCTCCCTCCATACAGGGCAGTATTCTTTGTTGCAACACTTGGAGCATCACTTTGCCCGTGAGGGAAATTAATGCAAAGGTCCTATGGTGGCTGCAGTATTTTGCATCTGCTTTCTTGAGGATTGAAATGTTTACTGAACATTTCTAGTTTCTGGGCCATTGTTTTGCTTTCCATATTTGTTGGCATGTTCTTGTTAGAACTGGGATTGATTCACTTTCTGCAGCTTGGAATTGTCCTGTCAGTACCCTATCTCCCCCAGCTGTGTTATTCTTGGAAGTGCTTTCAAAAGAGCTTTCACTTGGCTTTCTAATATTGCAGGCTCTTCTTCATAGGATTCTTCTTTGAAGAAATCAGTCATCCTTTCATCTCTTTTGCATAGTTCTTCTGTATATTCTTTCAACCTTCTCCTGTTCAGACAGGGTGTTCCCCTGTTTGTCCTTTAGCATTCCTAAAAGGTTTGATTTCCCTTTGATTTCTAGGATCTTCTGGAAGAGTTCTCTTGCTTTTCCTCTTTTGTTGCTCTCTTCTATCTGTATGCACTACTCACTGTAATAGTTCTTTCTGTCTCTATGTGATCGCTGCTGGAAAGTTGCATTCAGCATTCTGTCCCTATTTCTCTCACCTTCTATTTTTGCTGTGACTGTTTCTTCTGTCATCCATCTAGGTCTTTTCTTTCTTGTTACTACAGGAATTGTCTTTTACCATCCTTCCCCATGATTGTCTCTGGTTTCAGTCCATAGTTCAATTCAGTTGAGTAATGCAAATCTGTTCTTTATGTGGACTTTAAATTCCTCAGCGATGTTATTAATGCTATATTTTGGTGCTGTGTTCCTATTGGTGAAACTACGTTTATCAGATTTCCTCTGATTTTTTGATATTTTAATATTTTTGACATTAGGAGTTCATGGATGCTGCTGCAATCTGCATCTGGTCTTTTTTTTGGAAGCAAAAATACAGTTTCTCTATTTCCTACTTTTAATTACATAGTCTATTTGATTTCTGTATTGGTCATATGGTGACACCCATGTATATAGTCGTCTGACTGGTTGCTTGTATGTATTTGTAATAAACTGATAATAATAATGAACTGATTGGTTCAAACTTGAGAAAGGAGTTTGGCAAGGCTGTATACTGTCGCCCTGCCTATTTAATTTATATGCAGGCACATCATGAGAAAGGTGGGCCTAGATGAATCACCAGTTGGAATTAAGATTGCTGGGAGAAATATCAACACCCTCAGATATGCAGATGATACCACTCTCATGGCAGAAAGTTAAGAGGAACTAAAGAGTCTCTTGAAGTGGGTGAAGGAGGAGATTGCAAAAGTTGGCTTGAAACTCAACATTAAGAAAACTAAGATCATGGCATCTGGTTCTCTCACTTCCTGGCAAATAGATGGGGAAGAAATGGAGGTAGTAACAGATTTTATTTTCCTGGGCTCCATGATCACAGCAGATGGGGACTGCAGCCAAGAAATTAAAAGATGCTTGCTCCTGGGGAGGAAAGCTATGGCAAATCTAGATAGCATACTAAAAAGCAGAGACATCACCTTGCCAACAAAAGTGCGTATAGTCAAGGCTATGGTTTTCCCAGTTACAATGTATGGCTGTGAAAGTTGGACCATAAGGAAAGCTGAGTGCAGAAGAACTGAGGCCTTTGAACTGTGGTGCTGGAGGAGACTCCTGCGAGTCCCTTGGACCGCAAGGCAATCAAACCAGTCAGTCCTAGAGGAGATCAACCCTGACTGCACTTTAGAAGGCCAGATACTGAAGATGAAACTCAAATACTTTAGCCACCTAATGAGAAGGAAGGACTCCCTGGAGAAGAGCCTAATGCTGGGAACAATTGACGGCAAGAGAAGAAGGGGACGACAGAGAATGAGGTGGCTAGATGGAGTCACTGAAGCAGTTGGTGTGAACTTGAGTGAACTCCGGGGGATGGTGGAGGACAGGAAGGCCTGGAGGAATGTTGTCCATGAAGTCGCGATGGGTCGGACACGACTTTGCCACTAACAACAACAACAACAACACAAGCTTGTAATAAACAGATTGTTGGTTTCACAGAATTCTATGAGTTGTTATCCTGCTTCATTTCTGATCTCTAGGCAAATTTGCCCTACAACCTTTGATTCTTTGTTTCCTGCTTTTGCTTTCCACTCACCTGGGATTACCAGCATGTCTTGTTTTGGTGTTACCCAGCTATAGCCAAGGCAAATACACAATCGGAAACTTAATACAATAGCAATTTAGTAGATGAACAAATGTGACTGTGATGATCATATGAGTCATACCTGAGTGTACAAAAACCTGCTTACCAAAATCCAGCTTACTTCTATACATGCCACGTAGCCCCATCCCAACTGTCATTTCTGTGAGGTCAGTCCCAACTTCTTCCCATGAGGTTAAGCTTTAAAGGAAGAAATCAGAGTATTTCCAGGGAGTGGCAAGGGACTTGACTGTGACATGTGGAACAGAAAAGCAGCTTAGCAATACCACCTTTCCTCACTTTTAATTGATCATCATGAGTCCTAGTTCATAAACATACCTGTTTGTTCTGTTATTTGTGATTCATCATCACCATCTGCATGTTCTCCTTGTTTCCACTGGGCAACCAACCAACCTTCAGCATGCACAGCAAGAAGAATATTCCACTCCCAGAGTGCCGTGCAGACCAAAAGCCTATGGAGGCAGCAGTGACCACTGGGAAGTGATGGATCCTCCACGGAATCGCCAGTTTTTCCCTCTCAGGGCTACTGCGGCTCCCTGGAGTGCATCATAGCCAGGGATGTAACAGGTGCACTTCTACCCAGAATGGAGATGCAGGGATGGGAACAGCTGCATCTATTGCTCCTTTGTTAATAGTGCCATTTCTAGAGGTCATGCAGTCCATTAAGACCCAAAACTTCAGCCACTCCTTTCTTACATAATTCTTACTCTGACGCTGCTGGATAAAATATTTGACTCTTATATCTACGTAGGTCCACTGTCATGATGTCTACCGATTAGGATCCTTACCCTTGTTCCAGTTGCAACTCTTTCTTGTGATCCACTAGGAAAGCCAGGAGATGATGTCCCACCACTGCATTTCCCTAGACTGAGGCTGAGCACACCAGCATATTTCAGCTGAAAGCTCTTGCTGCCAGTAACTAAACCTTAGTGGACAAGCTTCAGCCTTTGAGAAGAGGGACGGAATGCACAGAAGCCAGGAAAACAACAATCAATTTGGTGGTTGTGGGGAAAGGGGTACGATTCTTTGGGGACCCCAGGGGGCCAGCCAGGCACAGCCAGGAACATGGAATGTGACTTTTCCTTGTACAGCAGTCTGGTGCCCTCTAGATGTCTTGGACTACAAATCCCATAAGCTCCAGCCAACATGACCAAACACCAGGGATTCTGAGAGTTGCTGTAAGCCAAAGCATATAGAGAATACGAGGTCGAAATATGCTCAGGTGACTCAATTACAGTCCAAAGTATTTTGCTGAGCAGATGCTGTAGGAGCAACTGAGCTTGCAATATGTGTATGACAAAGCTTACTATGAGATGGTGGTGAATTTAATATATGATTAGTGTTTTATTTCAAATTAGCGTGCAGCTCTGCAAAGAAAGAGGGAAATACTGATGCTAAAGCAAGGAAGCTACAAATAAAGGGAATTGCCATTCGAAATTATTTTTCACATTCTACTTACAAGCTGAAATAATTAGTCCTTTGTGAGTTACCTATCCATTCTAATTCTAGTTATTTTGCTATTTTTTTAACAGATGACAAATAATTTGACAGTTTGTGTAGGAAGGTGTAATTCTCTCTTCTCCAAACACACATTCAAACTGCTAGTTATCTGCAAGGAAACACACAAAAGACCTATTTTTATTCAGGTGTCTTGTAAACTCTCCATAATAGGAGGTCTTATTTTGCACAGATTGCTCTGAATAAAAAGTACGCTGCTGCTAAGCCTATCAAGATCCACTTGCTAAAATTTTACTACAGGCCTCCATGTGAGCCACAGCCCATGACTGAAGAAGTCACATTAGGTGCGGTGGTCTAAAGAGGACTGGGCAAGCAGCACTCTTAGCAGGACATGTGGTGGGTGCTAAATGTTACTTGTGTGTCACAGGTCCAGGTAAGCCCATGAGGTGGTGTTGGTGAAAGGTCTGTCCCTCCCTCTTTTTCTCTCCTGCAGACTCAGATAAGTCTGTAGAAGCAGAGTCCACTTATTAAAGCCTCACAGGATGCATAACAACAAAATTCAGAGCAATGTCCTCTTGGAGATGTGGGAGAAGCATCTGCCCATGTGAAGAGTTGGATCTAAACCAATACTTTACCTCTTTCTCTCCTTTTCAGAAAGGACCTGACTCAGGGTGGCTCCCACTGCCTGAGGGCTAGAATGTAGGAATATCGGGCACTTCTCAACTCCTCCACTCACTTCTCCTGTCCTCCCCCAGCTGGCACGGGGAAGTCCCTCTCCACTGCCTTCTCCCACAGCCCTGAACTACCTCCCTCCTTTTCCAAGGCAAGCTGCCTCTCACGCCCTGCCTGAGAACCTCCACTAACTGGCCTTGAAGCTGCCAGGTCCTCTGCCCTTCATCGGCCTCCTCGGAATCAGACAAGTCCGTGTGAACAGGCTGCAGCGTGTGGAGCCAAAGTGCCGCTGTGGCACCCCAGCATCCCCACTGCTACTCTGGGGGAGCTGGAAGGCAGCAGCAGAGGAGCGGGTTGCCACAGGCAGCTCCAGGCCAGCACAGGGTTCAAGAGGAGCCGGTCACCAAGACTACCGGTGCCATTGGCACAATCTTCCTTGCAGCCGCAGTGGGCTTACATTTTGCCTGCTGTGGCGTCACATACCTCCAATTCCTTGGGAAACTAGTTCCTCGCTCTATCTCCTCTTCTTTAGAAGCTGTGGCAGCGCTTTTGGCTCCGGAGTTGTTCCCTAGGCCAGTTCCTACAACAACACGAGGGCTTGGCACTAGGATGTGTCAGGCTGGTTTGCATGACTAAACAAGGCACAGCGGCTTGGGTAAACCAGTGGCACATGCGAATACATGCTGGGTGCCATTATCCTAATTACACTCACAGTCACGCCTTGTGTCACTGGAAGCCAGGCAGCATCTGTTATTCATCTGTTCCCTTCCTCAGAGCCTGCAGCCGCATGGTCCAGCAGTGGAGGCATCACATCTCCCAAAGCAGCCTGGCCTGGCATGCGACAGCACATCTGTGATGTGGCACTCATTTCCTCACTAGAGTCCGATGTGGCAGAGCCCAGAAGCAGGTTTCTCACAGGGGCTCTGCTGCCTGGGATGTTTCACTCCTCATCCTGAGACTTGCTCTGTACATACAGCAGCTGACAGGGTGTAGCTGATGGTTTGGGTTTCCTTGGTGTGAGAAGCATCAGGAGCAGCATATGACCGACCGACCGACTGACCGACCGCACAGGGAGCGGCCAGTAATGCAAGCTCTTGTGCAGGGTGGTGGGCCACTCACAGCACACCGGCCCTGCATGTGCTGTCAGGTCACAGAATTTCCCAGGCCTGCCTGCCAGCTCTTTATCGGAAATTATCCGGAAGCTTAGGAGTTGCAGGTGAGAGGTACAGGAACTGGTTTCAGGGATTCTGAGTTTCTGTGAGGATCAAGCAGACTAAAGTCATGTGCACTGCCCTGAATGAAAGGGTGAGAGGTGTGTGTGTGTGTTTCAAAACTGCATGCCCTAGAGGCTTGTCAGATCCTCCTCCCACCCCTTCTCTCTCAGGACCAGAGTCCTCACTGAAAGGGCACAGGCACAGCAGGGCAAAGGGTCAAGCTGAGGCACCCATCTCTGCATATGGAGCCCAGTTGATATAACGGGCTTCTGCAAAGTCATTCTTGAGGGACTCCACAGCTTGTTAGCCATTTACCCTCTTACCCCACTCAGCAGCCTTCCTGTCACTTTTGGCATTCAGAGTAATTAACCGGGGCATGAACAACTGGAACCATTTAAGCCATGCAAACATTGCTGCACCCCACATAGACTTTATAGTACTGTGTAAAGTAGACATCAGCTTTCTTTTTTAAGGACAATGGAATAAATAATGCATCGTGATGTTTTAAAAATAATCACTTAATGACAAGAGGCATCTTTTTATGGCCACGTGCTTTAAAATGGGGAAGTGCTGGAAGCCCTGCTAGCTTGCAAATCACGGTCATGTCCCATGTGCTCCTGCTGGTTCTTCTGGAAGCTTTTCCATTATGAATGGGCTAAGTGGCAATTACTGGAGGGATTGGGGGGAGCAGCTTTTTAACAATTGCGAGCCTTGCCCTGTTCCCATTGAAATCAATGGCCAAGCTCCCGTTGACTGAATTGGCAGGAGAGGCAACATATATTCATTTATGATAATGATATGTAAACATGAGGGCAGACTTGGAAGCTTATTGAGGCTGCGCTGTTCTTGCAATCACTTCCAGGAACACCATAAAAAGAAAGTAGATGTTTAAAAATAGAAGAAAGAAATCCTTGACCTTTTTTTATTCAACTTTTGTCATTGATCTCTCATAAGTAGTTTATGACTGCAACTTCTCCCTGCTCCCTGAGTTGTAATATCTCAAGTAGGGCTGAAAGCATTAATTGGGAATTATGAAGAACTCAAAAAATAATTATCGGTTACAAAGTTGAATCTTAATATCTTTGTAATGGGAGCATTCACCCATGAAAACATGATGCTTAGTGAATATTACTTTATTGTTAAATATTATCTAATTCATGCCACTCCAAGAGTTCAAGTAATCCTTCCCACTGCTGTGCCATAATAATTCCCAGTCTAGGTGTGATGGTGGTTGAAAAGGAGACTCTCCCCGCACTGCATAGAAACAGGAAGGCAAGGGGCTCCCACCAGCAAACACTTAGCCATAGAAGCTTCCCAGCAATAGGCTCTGCACAGGCACAAAGTCCATTTAATAGCAGTAATACTAAGTGGTCGTGAATTGCATATACTGAAATGGCATCTACGGCCAAATTCAATGGGATACCTATATTCCCACTGATTCTCTTCAGCCCTACCAATTATCTCCACCACTTTACTGATTCTGGGGCAACTGGAAACCAGAGGAAATGCTAGTTCTACTTCCTGGTCTCTGTGCATCCCATATGGGCTTTGTGCCTGCACAGAGCCTTCTTCACTTCCCCCTCTGCACCAGTAGAGTCCACACTGCACCTGCTCTACATCAGGAGGACCCTTGGCTTCTACATTTCTCGAACCAAGCCCTTCTGTCACTTGCCAAGGGTCTTCATCTGCTACGGCAGCCAGAAGAAAGGAGACCCACTGTCCCTGTTCAGCTGGGTCACCAACAACATCTGCCTGGCATACCAAATGGCAGGCCTCCACCTCTCAGTGGGACCTCAGGCCCACTCCACGTGAGCACTGGCCATGTCCACAGCTCTCCCTGCCAGGACCCTTGCAAGGCACCTGTAGAATGGCCGCCTGGTTCATGCCCTCAGGATTTGTCAGGTGCTGCCAACTGGACAATTGTGCAAGGACAGACTGCTCCTCTGGTAGGGCAGTCATCTCCTCCTCCTCCAGTGATGACAGCAGCCCTCCATCCTTCATCATGTAAGCTTACTAGCCACCCATATGTGTGATGCACAGAGACCATGAAGAAGAAACATTGCTTACTTGTAACTGTTCTTCAAGTGATCACCCGTGTATTTGTACAACCCACCCTCTGGCTGCATTTGCTGTAATCCTTTGACCGCTGCTCCTCGCTTTCCAGGGGTGCTAAGGACCAGAGAGGGTTGGTAATTTTCTGCACCTCACTCCAGAGATCCATGGCAGTCTCCATTGCAACGGAGAGGATCCACAGAGGTCTTTCCCCACCCGACATGGAAAAGAGAAGGGGAGGGATGCCTGCTCAGCAAGCAATTATAGAAACTTCTTGACAACAAACTTCCTTTGTGCGCAGGCACAAAGCCCATATGTGTGAACGCACAGATGACCACTCGAAGCATTATGGCTAATGGAGCGGGAGAAAAAATCAAATAAATGAAATAAATGAAAAATAAACAACAACTACAGGTAAGCAACCTGGCTTTTTAGATGAATGACGATGGGGAATCTCACATAAGCACCAAGTCTCCACTTGTGCCGTAGTATTGGTGGGACCCACCACTTGCAGAAGGGAATTGGGGGGGCAGAAAGGAATCAGCCGTGGTTTAAAAGTCCCACTGGATTTTCATCTAGTATTTAGAAACTGTAAGTCTTAATTTAAAATAGTGACTTAGTCAAGCAAAATAACAGTATTTAATTCAAAGACTTCCTTTGACATCAATGGTCCTTATTTTATGCAAATATGTCAAGGCCTGCATGTAGGATTTTAATTAGCCAATGGAATGATGGGAAATGCAGTCCAGCACAACTGAAGGACACCGAATAGGGGTAGGATATGGGTGGAAATGCTTGGAAGAATCTGGAAATATTCAACATTCTATTCCAAAACCAGGCTTGGTATATTGTGGCCCTGTCTTGTAACAGCTTTCTCCAGCCTTCAGATGCTCTTCAGAAGCATGTGTTGGACTGCAACTCCCATCATTCTCAGGTGGAAAGGCACACCTTTCTCAAAGACAGACATTCAAACCTGTCCTAGACACACATTCATTTTTCAATAATGCAATTTATTAGAGTTTGTAGGAATGTGTTAAAAAACCCCATAGAACTAAATGTTCAATGTTACAAAACTCACCGACTTCTGTCCGCCTCTATTTTGCCTCATAAAAAGACTCAGTTCCTACCCTCAAAACAGATTACTGTGTGAAGCACAGCAATTCCTTGCTATTGCAGACATTCATAAAGCAGGCAGCACTGGGCAGCTTGTTGCCCTCCAGATGCTTTGGCCCACAATCAGCCCTCATCGTCCATACTGAGGAATCACAGAGCTTGTGGGCAAAACGCCTGAAGACACCACCACAGAGGGCTGTCTCTGTGGGACTCAGCCTGCTCATTTGTTGTGAGCTATGTTTCCCCCTTTGCACCTTCCAAACAGCAGAGCATTCTTAGGCAAAAGCTCTTTATTCTTCAGTGCGCATACAGTAAAGCATAACCAGCAAAGAAAGAGTTGAGCAAGCACAGAGTAGTTCACTGAACCCATAGTAGAAACTACTTCTGAGAACACTCCTTTTGAGTAACTCTGCCCCCCCCCCCGGGAGGCCCCTTCTGGAAGCAGGCCAGTCTCTTCGTTCTACGCTGCCCCTCTAGTTGACTAGCCTTTTTCTCCTGATGCCACATCATGGGGTCAAGGATCCTACTGGGCTTGTCTGGCTCCTGTCCACACCCTTTCCCTACAGTTTCAGGCTCTGGCTATTCCCAGATTCTGCCTGAACACCTGGATAGGGTGGCCTTGAGCTAACCCCCCTGTATCTTCCATCTTGATATCTGGAGGACCTGTTTCCCAGGGCTCCTCCTCGTCGGAAGAGTCCGTGTCTCCCTGACCCTGAAATTCTCACCAAAAACAACTGCCTCTTACATTCCCAACATCATTAGCCAAGTTTATCTACACCTACATCCAGCTCAGCTCACAATGAAGGTTGGTAGCATCTATTCCAAGGAGATGATGTATTATTCACATTTAGCACATTCTGGCCTGGACTCGCTCTAGGTTGAGGTGCTGCATGCAAAGGCATGCCAAAAATTGCTGGCACTGGCATGGGAGGAGAGGAAATGCAAAGGTCCAGGTCACACATCTGAAGTTGCCACAAGTGAATTCACCAGCAGTATTTCTTGTAGAGATGGCAGCCACCTAGTTGGATAGTTGAGCTGCAGGAGGCGCTCGCCTAGATATGTGATCCCAGTGAGGGATGGTTGTTGGAGTAGTTGACAAGCCCACCAGGAGTCATGGTCTCTTTTAGGGTTGTAGACAGCTTGTCAACCATCCCAACAACCTGCACACACTGGGTACATAGATAAAGGCAAGCTTCAGTTCGCCCACCTCCTGCCACCGCCTGAGTATTCAGAATAGCAGCCACTGCAGCAACAAAAAAGTTGGTGAGGAAATTCACCCAGAATGGCTTCTCATTATTTGCAAAGCAGGTCAAAGTCTTGCCCTGTGCTCTGTGCTATATTTCTCAAACAGCCTTAATGTGACCATCTTTCAGCTGGTTATTCAGTATGACTTTTTCTTTCCATTGTCCCTAATTGGACTGGAACCAGGAAGCCTTTTTTGCTCATTCCACACTGCCTTTTAATGAGGGGACCATCTGATTGTGCCATCCAGCTATTCAAACCTGACATTATTTTGGTTCTTTTGATTTTATGTAGATTGTCACTATTAACTAGGCTGAACTCTGGCTTTGGGAAGTCAGATAGCGATTAGTTTCACAGGCTAGTTCAGCTGTGCTAGTAAGATAGTTCATTTCAGTAAGATGACGCAGGCCTTCTCCATGGACAGTTCTGGCTGTAGACCAGGTGCTCACCTAGCCCGGGCTCATCGAGTACCTCCTTTCACTGCTTTATTGAGTTGAGTCACTGGTGTAGGTCACTGTTTGGCTAATCCACACTTGGCCAGGCAGCTGCACAAAAGGGGATAGTAAGGTTTTCGGTCGACTTCTCTTGTTCCTCAGGAGGTCACTGTTTTAGAACCCATCATATAGTTCAGTTAAATTCCATACTGCAGTTCATCATAAAAGTGTGGCCTTAACTTCATTCAAACATTCATGTTGTATTAATTCTCCAGGACCCAAAGAGAGCGAATGAATGTAGAACATTTAGTTGAGATGTCACTCTACTTTATTTGTGTCTTAATGACACATGTTAACCCTTCAGAAGAGAGTGATTTTTTTTAAAAAAATTTGTATTAAATTTTAAACCAATACTAAAAACATCAATCATCACAAACATCGGAACTACTGGGTCAGCCCCTTACTACATATCTTTTAACATTCTGGAATCATATTCAGATCCATTTATGAAATCTTAAAAACATTTTTAGATCTAAACGAAGTCCCGTTTCTCCAGCCAATAAAAAAAATAGATTCCAAATTTGATAGAAGTCACTATCTTCTTTCTCCTTCTGTGGTAAGATCAGTTCATCCATTTCTTACAAAGTCTCATTTTTCTTGACCAATATTAAAAGACTCTCCAAATTTGGTAAAAGTCAATATCTTCTTTCTTCCATAGTAGCTTCAATCTAACCAACTCTACACAATTCAAGATCTTTTCATTTTTCTAATATTAAACAGATAAACTCCTACAAATACAAATACTTTTTTTGCTTACTAGTATTCCAATCCAATATCAACTAAAAAGGAAAGCGAAAGAGTAGAAAAGTTCCAAGCTTAAAAAAGAACTAAAGACTTTTAACCCGATTTATGTTCACATGTCTAACATCCATTTAGCATCTTTAAAGACATCATATCTAATCTGTTTGACGACAACAATTACCTATGATATCCTTTAAACAAATTTGCTTTGAGCTAATTTATTAAAGTTTCATCTAGCTTACACTTCACTTAGTCACATACAATTAACTCCTTATAAGAGTCCAGCTCCTTACAATCTTTAATATATCTCGCTTATGAGAGTGATTATTTCAGTGATGGGCCTTCTAATATATAGTGCTTTTATCTTAATTGTTGGTAGTTTTGGGTTTAGTCCACTCTCCACTATGTTTCTCCCAATAGATGTTCTCCAGAAACAAATGATGCTCCCATCACTTCCTGGTGAACTGTACCTCCTCCACTGCATCAAGTCTTACTATTCTACGGGTTGCTGAAGAGGACACGTTGCAACTATGCCAGTGGGCAGGGCCCTTCTGAGGCTACCGACACTGGTGCTTTGCCTGAAGACTGATGTAGCAGCTCATGACATACTTCATGCTTATTGAATAATTGTGTGCAATCCCCGATCACATGCATGATCATGTTGCAAGCAATACATAAATAATAGTCTCTGGCATAGGCAGTGGTGGGTGGAAGGGAAAACTGTAAAAAATAGTCTTTAAAATGTTTTTTTCCTCTTGGCAAGAGTCAGATGGAGATGAGAAAACATGCTTGCGTGAAGTCCCCACTATTGGCCACTTCTCTCCAGGAGATATTGTATTTGTGGAAGCCTGAACAAATGGATTGCAGCACCAGGCCTGGTTCCTGCTGCGCACCCCAGCTGGGTGCATCGCCTGGCGTCACGTACTCTGAAAGACAAGGCTCTTGCCTGCTGAAAAGAAGCACACTTCACAAAAGAGGAGCCGGCTCTGCTTCATGTCAACTTGTTTCCTATTCTCTCCCTGGCTGATTTAGGGCTCTGTTTAACATGATTGTATTCCAATGGGGAAAAGTGATGAGTCAAACAAATTGTTCCCAGCTCCCATGTACACTGTAGACCTTGCTGAGATAAAGGTCAGTGGCTATTCTTTTGAAGAAAACTGATTTATCAGCATTTAATGCAGAAAGTAAAAACAAAGGACTCTTTGGGTATCACGTACAACCCAGCACTGAGTGGGTAAGCAACGTCAGCAATTACTCATGGTCTCAGATTAGGTGCTTATGTTTTTAATTCCAGTATTTTATTATTCGGATATTATGGTAGGCAGAACAAAGACGAGGGGAGTGGTGGTCATGGAGCACTGAGGGGAAGCAAAGGAAATTTATGGGAGTTTCCTTTTTGCCATTTCATCAGGCATAGTAGGTGAAAGAGTACGTTGGAAAGAGATGATTCAGGTAGACCCTGGGTTATGGACAAGTTCTGTTCCTGAGAACAGAACATACTCAAGCCAAACTTGTATGTAAGTTGGATCACATGAGTAAGCCATTAGTACCAGTATATACTCGATATACAGTGAAAACTCTTCTATGTATATAAAACAGTTAAGAAACACTTCCATATTCATGAAAACATTTTAAACACAATACGGCATTGTAATGATGATAATAATACAGTAATAATAAAGTAACTATAGGTACTAGAAGGAGAAAGAGGGAGAGAGGGAGGGGGAGCGGGGGTAGAATCTATGTGTATGGGTATACAGTACTGGAAAAAATTCATAACTTGCCTCTTATGCCTGGCTTAATGTATGTTTGAGCTTCTTTGTCTGTTCATCTTTAATTTTAATGTAAGCTCACTTTTAACTTGGATCTTTAAAAGTGACTTACCAGTCCCTCATTTTCTTCTGATGTTATCTGATAATGGACTACTAGGGCTATATAGTCCAGTGCCTGCTTATTACATTCAAAACACTTTAATCCATGGTAATTAGTCTCTATTAGTTTGTGTACCCTCAGTGGAATATTCCTGGCTGAGCATTTGTTGAATTTCCAGTTCTACTTCCTGATGAAGCACAAGGTTTATGTGGAAGAAGGGATAAACATGCTGTCTGAGGTGTTAAAGAGCTCGTTGGAGAAGGTGAAAACATATGGTCTAATGAAATGGGTTTGCATGACTATGTCTAGGGAACTACGCGGCCACTGAGAGACATATCACCAAATGTACTGCATAGTTCCCTAGAAATATCTGTGACTATCTCTAATGAAAAATTGTGAATATTTCTAGAGAATCTCTATCTCTAACGAAAAGCATGAATATCTCCAAGGAACTACACAACACATTTGGGAATGTGTCATAAGTGGCCATGTAGTTTCCTAGAGATATTCATGGCTTTTTTTAAAAACAAGTTTTATTATTTTCTCTATAAATCCAAAGCTAAAAACAACAATTATTCAGGACATTGGACATATTGGGTCGACCCTCTGCTTTTTTTTTACATTCAACAACCATATTCAATTCTACGCATAGTCCCGTTTCTCTAACCAATGACAGAAAATATTCCAAGTTTGGTAGAAGTATGTATCTTCCTTCTCTTTCAAAGACAAAGTCAATCTGTCCATCTCCGCATAATCCAAAATCTTTTTTAAAATCAGCTCTTCAGTAGGTGGCTCATCGCTTCTCCAATGTTGGGCAAATGCAATCCTCACTGCAGTAATTATATATCACACCGACCTGTGATTAACAGCTCCCACCTGCGCTGGAAGAGAGGGGCGGAGCAGGGCGCACTGAGCGTGTGCTGGCCAGGTGTGGTGCAGCTGGGCCGGCAGCATGCTGGCAGTGGTCTTCTGGGCAGCAGGGTGGCGGTGGCGGTGGCAGGTCTTCCCGGGTGGTGAGCGTGAGCAGTCCGTCTCTCCATGTGGCTGGCGGGTTAAAACCCACAGCTGCTCCTCCTTCGCGGCAGGTCTTCCCGAGCGGTGGGGGTGAGCAGTCCGTCTCTCCGTGCAGCCAGCGGGTTAAAGCCCGCAGCTCCTCCTGCTCCGCACCTCTCCCCCTGAGTGGTACAGCTCTCACCTGCACCGGAGGGGGGTGGTGAAGCAGGGCGCGCCGAGCGCGTGCCGGCCAGGTGGTGCCACGTGGTGCAGGTGGGCCGGCAGCATCCCAGGTGACGGGCACACACACATTCGCTCTATAAGACGCACAGACATTTCCCCTTACTTTTGAGGGGGGAAAAGTGCATCTTATAGAGAGAAAAATATGGTAGCTTGTTTATCGAAGTTATCAGGAACAATACCTAATAGAAAGACTTCAGGTTTAAATGTTAACGGTTTATGCAGCATATCCTCAAGCCATTTGTGTATTTTAACCCAATATGTTTTTGCCTTAACACAGGCCCACCTCAAATGATCAAAAGTACCAAGTTTGTGTTTACATTTCCAACATCTATTTGACATAGTTGGAAACATTTTTGCTAATCTATTTGGTGATAGATACCATCTGTAAAACATTTTATAAAGGTTTTCTTTATATGAAGATGCTAAGGTTATCTTAATATTTCCTTTCCACAACTTTTGCCATTTCTGAAATTCAATATTATATCCAAAGTTTTGTGCCCATGTTATCGTAGTTTCTTTAACTTGTTCATCTACCATTTTCATATCCAAAAGAAAATTATACAACCTTTTAATCATTTTTTCATCTGCTTTTAAAATCATTTGATCAAATGCTATTAGTTCCTTATAAAAACCATACATTCTATAGTCTTTGAGATATTCATGGCTTTTCATGAAAGATATTTGTACAGGGTTTATGGCAGTCAGTGTGTTCCTAAGTGTGGGTTGTTCATAACCCAAACATTTGTAAACTGGAGACTACCTATATAGGAGAGAACAAACAAGTAAGGAGAAAGGAGAAGAGTGCATAAGCTTGGGAGAAACCTGCAGTGAAAAGGACACACACATGAAGGAACTGTGGTTCCAAATACCGCCACTGGTCCTGGTATCATCTAAATATGGAGTGTGCTATGCATATTTCTTTGAATCTGGCCATTTGCTGCATGGCAATACAAACAGGAGAAACTTTCTTCAGAAATTATTGGGGATCTAACAAGGGTTGGTTCCATTCCTGCCATACATGTATTTTGACACACAGTGCTTCTGTGTGCATAATTTATTTCTTGATAAAATGTATTAGGCACTCTGTTGCTAATAAATAAAATTCATGTAAATTGATTTTTTAAAAATCAATTAAAACCAATCTATTGAATAACAGAAATCGGTTAAAATCGACAAAGGTTAAATCAAGCTTCACTGAAAATCTACCAACACAATGGAGAGAAAACTAAACAACAGAGCAGCAGAAATATAAGAGGATTAAAAGTCCTAAGAAAACAAAAAGGGCCTTTGCTTTTGCGAATACAGTTCTCGGTGCAGTCGTGCTGTTGCACCTGCGCTCTGCTTTTGTGGGCTTCCCACAGGCAGCTGGCTGGCCACTGTGAGAACAGAAGGGAAGCCCAGATAGGCCTTTGCTCTGCTTCAGCATGGCTCTTCTTATGTCCTTAATCCTACATGTTGCAGATGTGAGATGGGCCAAGCATGCGGCGAGGCACAGAGGCCGCTGTTGCAATACTCTCTTCCTCTTCTTTGCATTTATTCAGCCTATATGGAAACTCTGGATGGGTGAAGCAAGTTAGACATCTAGCGGAATTATTACAGCCCGTTGCAAAATGATAAACGTAGAGAAGAATGGTGCTGTAAAAAGGAAGGCAACAAACGGCTCAAAATGGCCTCTCTGGATAACTAGGTGGATAGTACAATTCAGCAATTGCTTTTGGGCATAAGCTTTCATTATACAGAGTACTGTCACAACATAACCAGAGGCAATGAAAAGATATTCAGAGAGAGAAGTCGTGTCTATGGGTTTATTGGAAACAACCCAGATGAGAATTCTAATTTACAAAGTTGAAAAAAGTTAAGCCTAAGGTACGATTTTAAAAAATGCAACACAATTTATTTGGAGAAAGTATTGTATTATGGTTCAGATAAATGGATGTCTTAGTCATGTTTTGGGGGAAAAAATTCTAAGATGTTAATCAACAGATTACGAGAAACTGAAGACAGACACAGTGTTTTGACAATGTATGGAGTGGTGTAAACATACTCATTTGTTGTATGATGAAGCATTTGATTTTGGGACACCACCTCTGTCACCCTGAGCTTCCAGATGAGCAATAGCACTGGTTCTGTTCCTTAGCTTAACCCAACATCTGCTCTGCAAGCACCAGGTGTGGGACCACCATGTCTGTGTAAGACACCATTGTGTGTTTTAGGAAGTTATAGGGCAATCTGAGAGAGTCCCTGAGGTGCTATAAGATGCTGCCAAACTCCTCCGCTGCAGCTGTTGATGGAACTACAGTGACCTTGGAAGAGGATGGGAAGAGTGGAAAGTGGAGACCATGGTCAGTGAGAAAGAGGGGAAAGACCTGGGTCCAGTTGATCCAAGAGCTTCTCCATCAACAATCCTGCCCACCAAGCGGTAAGGCTGCCCAAGCCCTTGTGGATCCTGCTAAAATGGGCATCCTGACTTTCCACGAAAAATGGCACACTAGGCAGCTAACAACAATAAAACTGATTTCTAGACACAAAATTAATTAAGCCACAGTATAAAACAAATACATGAAAATCAACAATTAAAAATATAAACAGCACAAAAGAGCGGTGTGCATGCCGAAGCCCTGCCTGCATGAAGGCAGAGAAGGCGTCAGTCTAGCCTCCCTCGGCAAGGAGTTCTGGATCTGGCTTTAAATCTGAAATAGTGGTAAGGAAGCTCTGTACTTATGTTGAATACATGTTACATGCACCCGCACAATCCATGTCAGTTTCATATGTATTCACCCATAAGGCCCTTATGGCTGAATTCAGCCTAACTTCACAAAATTAACAATGCACAAGCTTTTGCATCCTCACTTAAATGCGCTTTTTTACATGTAGCTTTGCACAATATGCACATTTTTGTGTTCCTAATTATCAGGTGAGAATTGACTTGCAAAATTCAGAGATGTGCCAAATCTGAAGGATCACTGTGTTCCAATCCACATGATAGTCTGGGAAGGGCAAAAGAGGCCAGTTTGGTTTGGAGAGCAGCCTCTGCAGTTGATCCGGTGTGGCTGTGGGGAAGGGGCAGGAGTCCCTCTCCCAAAACTGTAGCCACATTTGGGAAGGGGGGAAAAACCCTATAAACCCTGAACACAGGATTACTTTCTGTGTTGCATTACATTTCATTGTTCTCGACTGGGACAAGCTAAGGACAATGACTGCTTTTTCTTGATTTCTGCAAAATTGCTCCAATTGTAAAATAAAATCATTATTAATATCCCATAAAAACCCATAAAGGCCAATGATCTTAGGAGTCATTGGCTCACACATTGAGCTTTAATGTTGGATCAAAGATAAGAGGTGAATGCTCTTGCTCCTCACTAGGAAGCTGTGCATTTTATTTACGTCCTATGAAGATGAGTGTTGAATGTGTTGCATCCTAGACAAGTAATTATAAGGAAGTTAGAGAATGTAACCTGTCTATTACTGTCAGACTGAGTAACAATGATGCTTAGCTCAGTTGCCAGAAAGTAGATTGCATCCACAGGATGTTTGATAGCATTTTGTTATCTTTTATGTCCCACTGGTGCAATTTTTACTTATTCCTGTTATTCACCCTGCAAGGAAATATATAAAACGATCAAAATGCATTTTGAAAATCGTATTTTTAAAATACTATTAGGCATATGGGGGGGGGTTATTTATGTATTTTGTGTCTTGCAGCAGGTGGCAGGGGTAGGGGGAGAACAGGAAAGGTGGACTATGAAAATGGAGTCCAAATAGTTCTTTTTTCTCACCCTATATCAGCAATAGACAGGAAATCTCACCGTGCTTAGAATTCACTGCTCATCAGCCCTTCAGCTCTTGTCTTTATTGGAATATGGAACAGGTAGCTAGATTGCAAAGGTCAAATGCGATGTACTGTTTACCTCAAGTCAGCAATTTGGTGTGGAGGAGAGTATGACTGGACCAGCACATATTTTTGCTTGAAGTGTAGGACAAGATGGTACCCCCAATCCCAGCAGAGAAGCTGGCTGGATTAGCAGTGCTGGCACTGGGAGAGCATCCCATGCCGAACTGGAGGCTAGCAGACCAGCCTGGGGACACGGGGCGGGCCAGTGTGGCACCAGCTCTATCTGCCAGTGCTTTGCTGATGCCCGCTGCCCCCTGACCTCTGCCAACTGAGATGACTGCTGCAGTCTGCCTAATGATAGGGCACAGAGATCGTATTCTTCACCTGATGCCCACAGCTGCAAGGGCTGCCGGTTGACTTGCAAAAGGGTGCGCACAGTGCATGCAGGCGCATGAAAGCACATGCGAAGCTCAGCCTTGGGAAGGAGGTTGCCCACTCCATTCCATTGTTCAGAATGGCCTTAGCAAGCTGGCTGGGCAGTGGGGCTTGATTGGAACTGAAGAGGACTCACATACATGCGTCACTAATTAATGGAGATGGACTAGAACCCATTGGACCTTTTTTACCAGGATACCTGTGGATCAGCTGCCTGTCCTGGAAAAAAAATCTCATTTCTGGAGGCAGTGTCTTGTGGTGTGGAATGTGTAGGTGTTTCTTCTTTCTCCCCAGGAGCAATTTACATTTCCTAGAGAAACGTCAGCCTTCTCTGATTTCTTCCAAACTTAGGCTTTCGCAATTCGCCCCTAGATATTTGATATGTAATGGCTGCTGGGGTGAGAGCTTAATAAGAAGGGCTGTTCTGGCTTCCTGTCCCAACTGCTAAGGGCATCCCAATCTAGCCCTGTTGACAGCTAATTAGCACAACCAGAATTGAGGTCAGACAGGGAATAGATAAAGCATTTGAGGTATTTCAGTTGGGGAAAAAGACAACTAAAGTGTGTGTTGGGAGGATGTTTATAAAATAGTGCGTGTTTTGGAGGGTTTTTCTTCCTCTCATAAAGCTAGATTTCAGTTCACCCAATGAATTTGTTTGGCTGTAAATTTAAGGCAAAATAAAACATTTCTTCATGCAGTGAACAATTAATTCAGCCTAGTGAGCTCCAGATGTTTTGAACTACAACTCCCAGCTTCCTGACCATTGGCTATATTGGTTGGGGTTGATGGGAGCTGAAACCAGAAACACCTAGAGGTACCAAGTTGGTGGAGGACTAAATAAATATACTGTATATACTTTGGTTCCAGAAGATACATCATATTGTAAGTTTTTGAACCACCCAGAGCTTTGGTTACTGGGTGATATGCCAAATAAATAAATAAATAGAATGATGGCTACTAGTTTTGGCTATTTTTTTAAAAAGATACCAGGGATTGGGCCCACTGATCCTATAAAAGAGTCTTGAAAAATTGTGGATGCAGATTATGATTGATGAATAAGGCCAGAATCTGCAGCTGAAATGTCAAGATCAATGGACCCAGAGATACTCCAGGCAGTCTGGAAGAGTCGGATGGTTTCAGATTCTGTGGAACGTTCAGTGAGCATACGGATATCCTGGGGTGGGGACACAATCATCAATTAATCCAGAGACATGACATCAGGTTAAGAGGGTGGACCAGTTGAGAAGCGTTAGGCATTCCAAGCAATTGGCTTTAAGCAGGAGGACTGACTGTGTGCTTTGCTCTTTTCAGTTTGCTCTTTTGCACTGTGCAGTTTGAAGCTGTGGTTGGCTCTTTCCAATTTGGAAGGGAGAAAAGGTATTCATTCTTTATGCTTAAGCCGCTTTTCTTCAATGGCCAGTATTCTAACTTCACTTGTTTCTTTGTTACTGCTTTCTGAAATATTCTTCTTTTGTACTTTTGGCTGGTGAGCTTTAACATAATAAAGCCTTTTGGATAGAAAGTCTCTTCCTGGTTTATTTGGAAAGAGAAGGAGAAGAATGACAAGGATTAGGCATGTTTGTTTATTATTGTACTAACTTCGATTTGTATCTTGCTTTTACACCAGTGTTTCAGAAGTTTCTCCCAATACATAATATATAACTGAACCATTAAATACCTTATACTTTAAACCAGTCCAACTGCAGGCCAAATATATGACACTGTCCTTAGTTCCCATCTCCCTCCTCCTCTCTGCCCTTCTCCCCTTTTTCATAGGCTACAGGGCAGAAAAGACACGTTCCACCAGGAGCAGGTATTTAAGAGTGTCAAGTTCATGGTGTATAGTTCTATCAAAGGTTACAGGAGCAAGTGTGTCCATGTTGAACTGAATACCAGGGTGAGAAGCTCCTGGACCTTATGTACCAGGTCACTAAAGTGCAGACAGCCAGTTCTCAGTCAAAAAGCTTCCAAACTTTGCCCACCCAGGATTCCTTGGAGCCTTCTGGGCAGGAAAAAATAGAAACAGCTTCTTGTTCCAGCTTAGCCTTGATATGTGAGCATGTGCATGAACACACAGAGGAAGGGAAAAAAGGCACAAACAAGAGACTGAAGTGGTTAGATGGATGTACACAGAGACTCTTCCGCTTGCACCTGCTTTTATAAGTACACTTCCATGCCCTGTTTTTATAAGTACTGAATTTTATTTCCTTAGCTAGATATGGTTAGCTATCTGGCCATATCTCTGTGGCCATTATGATGTGCAGCACAAGCCTATGCTTATCTGCTTAGATGTAGATTTTGCTGAGTCCAGTGAAACATAGTCCCAGGAAATCTGTACAGGATTGCAGTCTAAGACTATTTTGCAACTTCTAGTTCTGTTTGTTCAGCTTCAAGCTCCAAAGTGTTTCTCCTCGAGATTCAGTTAACTTTTGAACAACCACCATCTACTTAATCACTGCTAAAGATAATTAAAAGGAGCTGTTTATTTCTCACATCTATACTTTTTTCCTCCTGGCAAAGTGAAATTGTACGCTTGAGCAAAAACATATGCAGACACATTCACCATTTTAGAACATCAACGAATCGATGACCCGCTTGAAAATTCTATTGGTTGAGAAAAGCGACATTTATCTTTCTAAATTGAATATATTTATATAAAATGTGATGGGGAACATGGCCAAGGAAACTGAGGAAAAAAACCCCCTATGTTTGATTTACTTCAGTTTCAGTGTGATTTTATTTCCTCCTTGTCAAGGAGCTCGTTTCTGTAACAGGGATGGTAAATACAGTTAATACGCTGAGGTGGCAATGCATACAGTATGGAGGCCATTTATGGTGACATAAATTATGTTACTGACTTTTCTTGCAAGTGAGCTATGGATCCATATAGTATTAATGAGTATCATAGGCATGATTTCATCTGACCAAATAGCCTGAGTTTTTTTTTTCTTCTCTCTGTTGAGATTCCACAAAGCAGCATATCTGAGCGATTATTGTTTTGTCTTCCTTGAAACATATTCTCACACCTTGAGCATTGAGTACTAGCCCATGAATGCATACTTTTAAAGTAGTTATGCAAATTAGAACATATCCTCACCAAAGGTGAAAAACAGGTCAGCAAGTCTGCAGCCTCTGAATGACACAGAAAAGGAAGTTCCTGCAAAACCCATCGTCAGCTTCACAGAAATTGTAATTCATTTGGCTCCATTGTGGATTTCTCCAACATTCCTGCCTCTGGTCCATTTCCAGGTAGCTCTACCCAAGAACTGAGAGAACATGTGCAACAGGTCTGCATTCTGGTGATTGTAGTTTAACATTTGAAATGCAGACTTGGGAAAATGCAGGCTGAAATTTTTTCATCAGGTTTGGAAGTTCACGAGGTCAGATGTTCTTAAGGTGCTCTTGAAGAATGTTGACAAACAAGGGGCTCGATCAGGTTTTACTGACAGTACTCTAATACACAAACAAGGAAGGATCACACTGAATAGCTGCATCCACACTGCAGGGAAGAAGGCTTTGCATATACCGTATATGTGGAGGTTACTACACAAATTGGGACCATTTGCTATTGGGGTTATAGGCTCTGCAGGACACTCCATTAATTCAGTTGTATGTGCAAAGCCTCCTTCTGCAGATGTTACTGCTATATATGTGCAGATGTCAGGGAGCAGCTAAGTGAAGCATGGGTTGAAGAAAGTACTTTTCATAGTGTCTGAGCAGGGATAAGCCTTCCCAAACACGGCACCTTCCAGAGATGTTGGGAGTACAGTTTCCCTAAACAGCCTTGCTGAAGGGAGGTGCTAGGCATTGCAGTCTAACACATCTGGAAAGCATTGGGTTTGGGAATGCTGGCTTAGATGTTTCAAGACCCTGAGAAGGTCCACCAGTTGATGACTCTTTCTGCATTTTTCCTGGCATTGGTGTTGTGATATATGACAAAACACCATCACACCAACCCCTGCTTCATGTGATTAGTTGTCAGTGGCAGTATGGTATAAGGAGGACTATCAATGACTACTTTTTACCATTATGATTAACACTCAGTTGGAATCAAGTACATCAAATGAACACACACACACACAAGAGTGAAAAGATCATGGTTTCTTTGTGAATAAATTATAGTGTAACTGGGAAACTGACCTAAGATTCTGTTAATGGTTTTAACAAATAATGTATCAAAGAGATTATAAATAGTCTGCAGAAAGCATGTTTACTGACTTTCTCTCTAGAACATGAATGCTTATTAGACAGCATTAAATTCTCCAGTGAAATATTACAAACATAATTTCATGCAATTATACCTTCAAATGTTTGTATTAGATACCCTATTGTGTTTGCTTTGTCTGTTTACATGAACTAGACTAGAATAAGTTCATTACTGGGATTCACATCAACAATTATAGCATAATTATTCAATCTGACTTTTAAGAAACTTGCAGTTAGCTGATTTTGATGAAACATCAACAGAAGAGTGCAAAACTTCCTGAAACTTTCAATCTGATCAAAGAGTTATAGCCCTACCAAGTATGCTCCAACAATTTCTAAAAATGAATTCTTGACTATAATTTAAAACCAACTATTTAGCATTTAACACACATTAATCATTCTGAATACGCTCTCATGTTGGTTAAAATTACTGTGGAAGAAATGCACTCTGTTGCCTTCGGAATGGGTCAGGAACTGCAACTCATGCAAAATGCAGTGGCTAGATGGATAAAGGCACAAGAAAGCCTGAACATGTAACACTGATTTGGATGTACTTGGTTTCTGAGCCTAATTGAAGGCACTTTGACCTATGAGACCATATGTTATGCCAGGTAATCTTGGGAAGTGGTGCACCTCAAAAGGAGGTGCTTGCCCTCCAGATTGCCTGAAAAGGTTTGGGACCTTGTGCTGGTGCATGGCCAGAGAGAACAAGCCCTAGTTTTGCATCTTCACAAACACTCACAGCACTTAGAAAAGGACAGTTTGTTTATCAGAAAAATATAGAGCAGGCACAACTTTAGCCCCATGTGGTCCAGAGAGCAAATATTCTCCCATCATATCCTGATCTTGCTCTATATTTCTAAAGAGAGATCGCTTCCTACCTAACATAGAGAACGACTACCAGAAAATAAAAAGGAAGGGGCAGGAGGCATTCTCTGTCCTGTAGCAGTAGAGCTTGTGTGTCCAGAACCCTTGCAGGGGGAGAGGGCAGAGAAAGACTCCTTTCTAACACCCTGATATTTATATCATTTCTCTCTGAACAAGTGACTTATGGGAAAGATGAACTTCCCAAGCTTACAATTATGGCACTAATATTGATATACAGTATACTCATGTTACAACTCCCCCATCCCCTGTGGGTAGCTCAATACTTGGAGAATGTGGACCATTTGGACAAAGTGGGGTACCAGTTTCCAAACTGGTGCTCAGCCAAGACTTGCTTCTGGACTCTCTGGACCCTCCTTGTGGCCAATAGGCAGCTTGCGCAATCTACAATGGGGTTGAGCAGCACTGCCAAGTCTCAGCAAGGTTTGGATTCCGTCACCTCTTGTCCCTGCTTGCCTTACAGAGGCTGTAATGCGTCTTGATTTGCATTCAAATCAGTTTGGCACTTACACAGCTTGTGTAATTCTTGACAGACTGCCTGTCCTAACATGAAAATATCAATTTATTACATTTATTGCTGAAGTCCTTTGCTTAGCTGCCTCCTTTAAGTGAGGCTGGGAAAGTACAAACAAAGGACAGGGCCTTCTTGGTGGTGCCCCCAGCATGACTCCAACCTGTTACCGTTATCCTTTCATTGCCTTGTTAAGACCTTCCTCTACTCTCAGGCATTTGGCAGCAATTATAAGGTTTTAATCAGGTCCTGGATTTTCTCACTGTCGATTATTTAAAATTGTATGTGCACATCTACATGTGCTGTTTGTTTATATGTTTCCGTGTAAGGGTTTTTATACTATGAATTATATTGTATTTTTTTAAATTTTGCAAACTGCTCAGAGAGCTTTGGTTATTGGGTAGAAATAATGCAAGAGTAATCTTGTGCAAGAAGCCTTGATTTAAATAAATCCAGCAGGGTTTTTGTTTTGGGGAGTATGTTTATAGTAACCTTCCACCCCAAAGAGAACCTGTCTACTGCACAACCTATTTAAGATACACCTTGGTAATGTACACGTATGTATATGGATGGAGCTCACAGTCCAGGGGTAGGGCCTTACAAATGATTTGACCTTCAGCACCCATCAGGCCTCACTATTGGAAAGACTGGCTAGGGCTGATGGGAGTTGCAGTCCAACAACATCTGGAGGGTCGCATGTTCCCTGTACTAGCTGTAATCTTTCTACCTTGCTTTTCAAACAGAATAAAGTTACTATTAGGAGTCATGTAGGGAAAGGGGTACTTGGAACTTAGGCAATGGAGTCCATTCTCTTCAGTCAAGAGAATTTCTAGCCTTCCTGAACTTAGGGAGTGCTACATTCCCTAACTAAACTCTGAAGATTACTTCTAATAACTTCTGATATAAATACAAACAAAGTGCTTATTTATAATAATACATATAAAAAATTTAGCCCAATGACTATTTACCCAAAAGTAAATTGCACTGTGTTCAGTAGGGTTACTCCTAGAAAGGAGGTGTAGGACGGCAGCCCAGCAAAAGGGGGATTCGGCCATGATTGTAGGCACTCTTGACCATCCGCAACAACCACAAAGCAGGACCAAGCGAGGCATAATGTTAAATGTATCTCTGTGTTCAACATGAAGGTGTTCCAAAATGCAAAGAGCAACAGCTGTGGAAGACCAAATGGGTGTAGACTGCTCTAGTCCTCTACAAAGTCGTATTTGCATTTGGAGGGTTATATTTGTAATTGGACATGCCGATGGGGGGATCTCCCCCCCACAGCAGAGACCAGCTTCAGAAGCACAGCATGAGAGGAGAGGGTCCATGTCCTCCTCATGCCAGCTCTGATCCTGTTGCTTGTCTGCCCCGCTGCAGCTGATAGTATTTGCATTTTTAAAGTGTGTGCGCACACAAGCAGCTGCAGTCAGGCGCAAATGCTCCTTTAATGTCACGTGTATTGATGCCAGTTTGAACCTGTGGCACTGCAAGGAGTGCACCCCCCCCCCAACTTCTGAGTTGTCCTGGAGCGTAGCTAAAGGAGCATGAGCAACACATGCCTGCTGAGTTCCCAATCCATGGAGCTGTGAAATGGATAGAAAATCTGTAAAGAAAAGGATGACAATGCTGAATTTTGAGTCAAAGGAGAGATGCTTTGTAGGCAGAATGACTCTGGGATATTAGCCTATGTTTTCATGCAATGGTGGGTCCACAGATAAAGCAACAGATAATGCAATCTTTTGATTTGAGACTGAATGCTAAAACAGTACTCTAAGGTCATGGTCCAGTGAAGCTTAAAGGATGCTTCAACTGCAAGTCCTCATGCACTTACCTGGGAGTGAGTTCAACAGTTTACTTCTGGAATCGCAGCAGTTCTTCCCCTTCCTCAATTCTCTCTCTGTGGCTCGGTTTTGGAGAATGAGAGGAATTTCCATCTGGTTATCTGCTCTGCTTTATGCAGACGGCCCCCCAAACTCAGATGCCAGTTTGCTGCCAAATGAATTGCAGCTGAAGGTTTCAGAGGAAGTGGCCCTCTCCTTGACACAACAAGAGTGAGGGTGGAGGAGTCCTCAAGGGGCAGAAATCAACCTGTGGAGAGCAGCCATGATGACAGGAGAGGTAAAAACAGCCTTGGGAGGATGGCTGTTGTTGCCCTTCTTTGATGGGTGCAGCTCTGTGAATCCCAGCTAAGAATTATCTCCTAGGGGACCTATTACTACAACAATGTATAGGGTAGGGTAGGTAGCTTTTATTTTGCTTGGGGCAGTGTATGAAAGGTGCAGTGTCATCCTGTGTAACTATTAGTTGTTATTTTGTCCTTCTGCCTTTCTTTTCCCCTCTCCCAGTTCCTTGGAAATATTCCCTTGAATGAACATCCTTTTCATGCCCTTAAGAGGCGTATGTTCCTTCTAATTTCAGCACTTTGGGCTGTTGGGTCATGCTGCTGGTGATTGTTTCAGGCTGAGGAGATTCAAATACAGGGATGCAGCCTGCCCCCGCTATTTCAGCCATCTCTGGGGTTCACCCAAAGAGAGTGGAAGGCCCCTCTCTTCATACTAGAAAGGATGGTTTGTGGGGTAGTCAACCTAGTGGATAGTTGTGTCCTAGCCTACCATTCAGGGAGAGTAAGTGGGTCCCACTTTCTTTCATTTCACAGTAGATATTTAGTAGTTATTCATAAGGATGTGAAGATCAGGTGGGAACCTGGCTTGTTTGTGCTCTCCAGACTTGTTTCCCATGCCCAGCTCTGGCAAGGAAGTGAGCCAAGTTGAGATCAAGTCTGCAAATGCTTGGGAACACAAGCAGCTGCTTTGTGCCAAGCATGCAAATCACACAACCCCTTGCACAAAGCATGCAAAGCCTGTGTGTGGAAGAACTTGCCTTGAACCCACCTCCTGCTGGGCACCCATGCAAACACTCGGCACAAGGCAGATGGAGGGGAGAGAAGTGATCCAGAATCCAAGGAGTGAGCTGAGGAAATCCAATGGATTCCCACCTGCAAAACAAATTCTTCACACATCCCATGGTTTCGATAGCACACATACATCCAAAACCCATTCATAAAATTGTTTCATTGCCTCTCCTATCACAGTATCAGTGGAAATACTTTCCCTAAGATCCCCAAAATCTAGTGAATGGCAGTGCACTTGACTAACCAGGAATATGGAAATGGCAATTTCACTTGGCTGGTAAATTGTCTTGCTCTGCTTCGGCATAATCATTTGCTTAATTTCTTAATGTATTTCTACAGTTCAGCATGCGCTCTTGGCTTTTAAGTGCCATCATTAAATTCTCATTCCAAATCAATGTACTAGTTGCACATTGCTGGGCAAACAAAGTATTTTAAGGGTTTCCCTTATAGTGCTGGGTAATTGGTGGTGTTTCAGCATGCTCTACAAGTTTTCAGTCCTTTGGTAGCAAATGAAGAAGATAGGATTTGGGGAGGGGGGTGCAGAGAACTCTCTTATTGCTGTATTGCTGTGTTTGGCCTGGAACTAAGCTGCCCTTCACCAGACTGGTTGGTGGGGGCGAGAGAAATAAAAGGAAAAGAGATTGAATAAACAAGCAGCATAAAACACAGCTGACAACACACAGTGGCTGAACAAACAGGGAAGTATGTAACTTAGCTTTCTTCCGGGAGAGGGGGCACTTAATTAATGAGGGTGGAAATAACTATTCAGTGTCTTTGTGAGGTTTTTGTGCATCTGGTGTTGTCATTTTGGGGTAAAGCTTTCAGTGGCATGATCAAGGTGTTTCCTTTGAGGGAGTTCAAGGGACTGAAAGCTGAAAACCAAGATAATAACATGAAGAACACAAACAGAGATGATTGAGCAGCAGAATAGATTTAAAATATATATTCAAAAATATGGAGAGAAGGTGTACAAAATTTAAAAAATAAGATACAAAAGCAGATATTCTGGTGGATAAAGTGTTGTTGTTGCTGTTGTTATTTACATTGCATTTATATCTTGGCTTTTTTCCTCTTGTGAGAAACCCAAAGCGGCTTACATAGGACCATATTATCCTCACAGCACCGACCCTGTGATGGGGGTTAGGCTCCGAGTGAGTGACTGGCCCCCAAACCACCAGTGAGCATCCTGGCCGAGTGGGAAATGGAGCCTGTATCTCTCAGGTGCCCATTCCAACCGAAAGAGAATATATTAAAATGTATGATGTTATCTGTTTGTTTGATAAACTATTTTATTCTACGTATTATGTACGGGCTACCTGTTAAGAACATAAGAAAAGCCATGCTAAATCAGACCAAAGGTCCATCTAGTCCAGTATTCCAGACACACGGTGGCAAACCAGCTGCCCACAGGGTCTCTCCAGCAGGATGGGTGCAAAACTTCTTCTGTCCAAGCTCCTCAGCAACTTGTGTATGTAGGCATGTAGGAAGTAGCACATAGCCAGCAAGACTTGTAGCCACTGATAGTCTCCTCCCTCATGAATCAGTCCAGTACCTTTTTTAAAGCCATTCAGATCGGTGGCCATCACCACTTCCTGTGGCTGTGGATTCCATAGTCTATCCTGTATGTTGTGTGAAGAAGTACTTCCTTTTATCTGTCCTAAACCTACTACTAATCAGTTTCATGGGATTTTTGTTATGTGTCATCAAATTATCTCCAACCTATGGCAACTCCATGAAGGAAAGCCCTCCAAAATGTCCTGTCCATGACAGTGTTGTGCACACACTCTGACAAGATCCCAGGCATGCAAGAGAAATGGCCTGTTTTGGTGGGACTGATAGCTCAGACTCGGAGGATGTTGTGGCGTTGGCTGAACCAGACCAGGCTCAGAGCTCACACTCTGATAACAGAATTGTTGCTGTAATAGACAGGCCGGCACCTGCAGATTCCCCCCACAGTGTCAGCCCAAGCCTGCTCTGGATGAAAGTAGCTCATGGACATCCATGGGGCCCAGGCTTCCTTCCACCAGTGGGAATGGAGCAGATGAAGGATGGGCAGGGGAGATGTGGAACTGAGTAGCCTCTTGGATGGAGAACACCATCATCTGGTGGGATTGGGAGTAGGAGGCACTGCTTGGCAGTGGTTCCACTCCTACCTTGAAGGCCAATTCCAGAAGGTGGTGCTGGGGGACTTTGGCTCTCCGCCATGGCAACTCTGCCATGGAGTACCACAGGGTTCCATTTTGTCCCCCTTGCTATTTAACATCTACATGAAACCGCTGGGAGAGGTCATCAGGAGGTTTGGGCTGTGGAGTCATCAGTATGCTGATGACACCCAGCTCTACCTCTCTTTTTCAACTGATCCAGGTGAGGCAGTGGCTGTGCTGAACCGGTGCCTGGCTGAGGTAATGGGCTGAATGAAGGCCAATAAACTGAAACTCAATCCAGATAAGATGGAGGTTCTGTTGGTGGGTGAGTCAAGCTCCTGGGTAGGTGACTTGGGCCCTGCCCTGGACAGGGTTGAACTCCCTCTAAAGGACAGGGTCCACAGCTTGGGAGTGCTCCTTGACCCGGAGCTGTCCTTGGAAGCCCAAGTGACAGCGGTGGCAAGGAGCGCATTTCTCCAGCTTTGGCTAATCTATCAACTGCGTCCCTACCTGGAGGAGGATCGCCTAGCAACAGTAGCACACACATTGGTTACTTCCCGTTTGGATTTCTGTAACGCGCTTTATGTGGGGCTGCCCTTGAAGACAGTCCAGATACTTCTGATGGTTCAAAATAGAGCTGCCAGGATGCTGTCGGGGACTGGGTGTTATTCTCATATAAACCCAGTCCTCTATCAGCTCCACTGGCTTCCCATTGAAGTCCGGGCTCAATTCAAGGTGCTGGTTATTCCCTATAAAGCCCTAAATGGCTTGGGACCAGGATACCTAAAGGAATGCCTTTTTCCCTTTTGCCTTTCTGCCCCCTGAGATTGGCAGCAGAAGCCCTCCTCCAGGAACCCTTTGTGAAAGACATTAGGAGACAGAGTACCCAGAGAAGGGCCTTCTCTGAGGTGGTGCCCCGACTGTAGAATGCACTCCCCAGAGAGGTCTGCCTGGCGCCATCATTATATGTTTTTCGGTGCCAGGTCAAGACCTTTTTATTTAATCAATATTTTAATATGTTTTAATACTGAATTTTATTGTTGTATTTTATTAATTTGTAGCCAGAGTGGATTGTCAATTTATCTATGTTGTAAGCCATCCAGAGACACAAGTAATAGGATGGCATAGAAATTTAATCAATCAATCAATCAATCAATCACCGCCCTCCTGAAGATGTGAACCCACAGGCCCACCGACACAGCTGCAGGGTGGCCCTATCAGGGGCTCAGAGTGTAGAATGCAGGCGTGCCTGGTTTCACAGTGGCAGAGACAGGTCCCAAAGAGACAGGCCCCGAAGGGTTCATAAGCAAAGCTTGTGGGTAAGGCGGGGCAGAGAGGGGTCAACACATCTCCTTGTGTATGCTCAGAGGCTTCTGAATGCTTAGAGTTTTCTGTGTAGAATAAAATCTTTTACAAAAAGTGCCGGAGAGACTGTCTCGCTTGGGAGGGGACACCTTGCTCACAACAGAAAACTCTGTTCAGCTCTTTCAAGTTTGAAGCTATGGCTTCCTTTGTGGAGTCAAACCATCTCATATTTGGTCTTCCCTTTCATTTCCTGCCTTCAACTTTCCTAACATGATTGTTTTCTCCAATGAGTCTTCCCTTTTTATGATCATCATAATATGATGTGTCCAAACTATGGTAGCGTCAGTTTTGTCATTTTAGCTTCTAGGGAAAGCTCCAGGATCTGATCTAGGATCAACCTGTTGGTCTTTCTGTCAGTTGAGGGTATTACAAAGCTCTCCTCCAGTACCGTTTCAAATGCCAGCAGCATGTTTCAAACACAATCCCGGGGATACATAAATAAAAAACCCAGAGTCTTTGACTGATGATTATATCCTACAGTTGAATCATCTTGTAAATTAAAGTTTTAGTGCTCACCCAAAACTATTCTGTACCTGTTAAGAAAAAAGAAATTAAAAGTAGTCCTCCGGCTGCAGAGATTTAAGACTGTCATAATACAAAATCAATTTAAACCTTCAGTTTATTTGAAAACTAAGAATGGAAAGCATTTGGAGAAGGATTCTCTGTATCAAAGTTCTATTTCTGTCCAGTTTTAAACTACCGGTTCTGATTAGGATCTGTATAGCATCCTCCACCTGATTCCTAAACCCCTTCCACAAACTGTAAGTAACTGATAGGTTATAAAAGCATCTTGTACAGACCCCATCTTTGTAGTCCCTTCAGAAGGTGTCTACAAGTACATGTATTTTCCTGCATGCCCAAATAAATCATAAATATTCCTTGGATTGTACACCCCCAGCAAACTCTCTTTGGGTGCTCTTTTTCACTCTTGACACTATCATGGTAAATGTCTCCACTTGAGGGTAGCCATGTGGATTAATTCACATGCATATTAGGATACAAACTCTGCTGGAGATCTGAAACTGCATTTGTCATGTGAAGGTATCCACACAAGCCAGCAACGGGCACAACCACTATATGGTACCTGCTACATGTGTGCTGATGGTTGTGCAAATGCATAGATTTGTAATGTTAATGTAGTAACTGAGTCAGTGCTCAAACCAGCAGAAAACCTTTTCTGGGCTGGAATAAAGAGATATCACCACAATAATTCAAAGTGATGTCAATTAGTTTCACGCACAACATCATGACACATTTTCATGGTGGGCAATTTTGCTGAATAAGAAGCGCAATGGATGGGTAGGGAAGTGATATCCTCCAGAAATTTTGCCCACAATTCTTCAAAGCCCCAAGTCAGGGAGTATGGGAATGGTAGTTCAAAACATCTAGAGGGTACCAGATTGCCTAGCTTTTCTATAAGGTTTTGGTGGATATTTATTGGAATTAAGTATTTTGACCACTAGAGGACTTCCATGATAGGAGCATCATATAGAGTGAAGGCTATGGTGTAGGTTGCAGAATGGCTTCTCTGGTGAGTTCACCTCATACCTACTTTGTGATCTTTAGAGTTCCTTTTTACCGTGACTGTTAGTTACATAAGGTTTTATTAAAGCACATTTTAGCATTCTGCAGTTTTTTGGCTGTATTTAATGGCAAATTTTATGCTGATTTCTGACTGGGGCAGAGAAAATGCAAGTGGTTATTAAGGCCCAGATAAGGAAAGGATAAGCCAATATGGCCTGTTTTTGTGCACCCATGGTCACAACTTGACACAGCAGAGGGGAAACGCTGTGTTTGAATAAGGTTTCGGCTTGCTCGGAGGGCAGAGTCCGCCAAGAGTCATCCTCAGCTTTGAAACATGATCACTGCGGTGGCTGAATGCTAGACTGAAGAATGTGATAAGACGCATTTTATCCAGGCTTCTGACTGTGGCAGAGAACCAAGGCCGTGACTATGAAGGCCTGGCAAAGAGAAAGGCATGGCCTCCTTTTCTGTACCCTTAGACACCGTGCAGGAGCTATGGAGCCTTCCTCCTTTTCCCATAACCGCGAAGGCCTTTGCACTTTGCATGGGACTTTCCGAAGGTCTTTGTACTTTCCCCAGGCCTTCTCCTTTGACCCATGTTCTGGAGGCCTCAGTAGCAGGGTGAGATTAATATTTTATTTATTAATTTGTTCATTTGTATCCCACCCCGCTACTCCTAATGGAGTCCAAAGTATTAACCTTTATACAGAGTATTACACTGGGCTGGAAAGTGGTCAGCCACTAAACTTTCCCTAAACTTTCTCTTCTGCCTGCTCCTCTTTTCACATGGTATTTGAGATCATGTCATTGGCCACAGAGCTGATCAGGATTATGGGAGCTGCAATCCAAGATATCAGCAAGGCCCAAATTGGGGAAAGCGGGATATGGTGTCCTTCTAAGGGATGTTGTTCATGGTGTCAGCTCTTGCTGATCAGCCTCCATGCCTCTCTATGCATAAGATGAAGGATATCTTTGCTTTTACTGAGCAAAGTAAAAATGATCATATGTTTGGTTCTGAAAGTTTGCTTAAAACCTGCCTGAAAAATCTTTAGAACAAAATCCCAGGCATGTATGTTTTCTTTTTCTTTATCCCAAAGAGAATTATACCCCAGATTGTGAGTTCATAAAATTGATACCCAAGGGTACCTTGTTATTGCACATCATGAGAAGACTGCAGCATAAATGCCTTTGTTCCAATTGGAGCCGAGCATACTTTGTTATATTTCAGCATTTCTGAAATAGAATGTTTCATTGAGTACAGTCTCTGTAATGCTTTCAGCATTGTAAAAGTACACCAGGAAGTTTTCAGGCTGTGCAAGAATGGTCTTCCTAACAACCTAGTTCCAGGCAGTGTGTATTGCTTATTATTAGGTATGAAAAAACGCATTATGGATGTTTACTGCCCGGGTAAAAAATGTACCTGAAAAGAGGAGTCTCACAGTCTATATTTAGCTGCTGCCACCTTCATTATATTTTAACCTGAGAAAAAGAAAATGCCTTGAGAATAGAGCAAGAAGGTTCTGGAAAGCAAAGCTCAAATGGCCACATTATTCATGGACCAAGAACTCTAGCTGGTGAATTCAGAATTGCCACAAACCAGCTGTAGGGGCTTCTGGGAAATGATGTCAAGCTTCCAGTGACCTAGCTAACAGCTTTTTGCACCTAGCAGTTGTATTTCTTGCACACCACACACCACACCCACACACACAATTCTGGTTAGTAATGAATAGCAAGTTAACTAATTAAAATCCAGGCTGTGCAATATACCACTAAATACATAATATGGATGAAGTGAAAGTGTCAGTTAATGATCAAATAAGCTAGCCATAGAGTTGTTAAATTTTGGGGTTATAACCTGTCCTAGTATGTTTTGACTTGTCATTATATTTTAACACTTTGCTTGCCTTCTATGTCGGTTTCTTCATCAGAGCCTCTCCCAGAATCCTGCAGGTTTAGGGTGCCATCCAGTGCCCCTGCCTTGGATGCACATAGGCCTCCGAACTCAGAGGCTTTCATGTATCCAGCGGCCAGAGTGAGGTGTGACAGTGATCACCTGCCTTACCTCATGCATTTTATCTAGACAGCTGTTTTCAGTCATCCAAATAAAGCATCGGGAAGACGGCAGGAAGGAACTGGGGCAACAAGAGGCACTGTGTAGGTACATGCCTCTAGGTTCTTTCCCTACCTGCCCCCATGGGATCCCTCTTTCCCCTCTCTCCAAGGTACATTGGAGAGGCAGACAAAAGGGTTCTTTCCATGATGGCCATGAACAGGGTAGGGGCTCGGCAGTCAAAGTCCCAGCCCTTGAAGTTGGAGGACTTTGGGGGTAGACACAGCAGAATCCTGTCTCCCTCCACCCTGATAAGGTTGGGAGGTTATAGGACTGTGGCCTTACTAACCCAGTTTTCCTACACTTTATTAGTAAGCTGCAGCAGACAAGGTCAGCAGGCCACATGTATAAAACATGTGTCCTATTTGCTATTTCCCCGCTGTGGTCCAGGGAAAGGACCACAAGCTAATACTCTTGCTTTCATTTTGTCCCAGTTGCATGATAGAGCACTGGTGGAGTATGCCAGTTTTCCTAATTTTCTACAAGTGGCAAAAATATTTCTTGAATAAAACTTTAATTATGGAAAAGTACTCCTTTATCCAGGTCTTTTCCCTGTAGTTCCATGCCTCCCCTCCCCATTACCTGCTTCTACTCTATTTTCCCCCTTTTAATTATTGCATCTTCTCCCTGGATTTGTCGTATTGCATCATCACAGCTCCCTGTCAATCCATTGTACATTGGATAACAACACACCACCATGAAACTAGCTATATTTAGTTGTGAGGTATAACTGATGGGAAACAAAGGTAATTATGGATGATGGTAATACTTCTGGGTGAGTCTATACAAGCAGAGATCACTCTGGCCAGGGAGCAGGATGACGTAATAATATCAATCAATCAAATATGCCCCCTTGTGATGTCATGAGCGGTCATCACAAGAGGAGAAGGGCAAACAAAGTCATTTCAGAGTGAGGGCAGTAGTCCTTTAATGCAAAAACAGCTTCAAAGCAAGCTGGCGGCTAGGCAGTGAGACTGGGTTTGAATGACAGTCACTTCATGCAGCATCAGTGTAAGCATGATTGCTGCAATGCTGCCCATTCATGGGCCATCACAGTTGGAGTGTGGGAGTACATATAAGGCAGAAAGAAGACAGAGGGCTTGCCTTGTGCTTGACTATCCCCCCTCAAAAAACACTGCCCCCCCCCCAAGTTTATTCATTCATTACAGGTTCAATTTGTAATCAGAATACAAAATACAGTGGCTTTTCTTAATTTTTCATACTTAACCATGCTTAAGTTGGTGTGTGTGGGTCACCTACTTTCTAGGCAATAATATTCTTGTATGCAGATAAGACAGCACAAACCTAACCATGTTTACTGAGAAGTAAATCCCACTGATTTCTGTGACACTTACCCTGAAGTAAGCATGCTTATAACTACAACCAGAGAGTTTTCCTGAGACCTGTTGTCGCTATTGTGTGCCATCAAGTCATCTCTGACTTAAGCGACCCCTTGAATGGAAGCCCTCCAAAATGTCTTGTGCTTGGCAGCCCCACTCGGCTCTTCTAAGTTCAAGGCTGTGGCTTCCTTTATGGATCCAATCCATCTCATTTCCCATGCTCTGGTTCCTTGCATGCCCTGCATGCAAGATAAATATTGAGAATATATATATAAAATATAAATATATAGAACCCTTCGCAAGAATTAGCTCTGTCCTCAGGTAGAAATCTGGGACATGCCACAACAGTGTATGAATTGCCTACTCTTTCTGCTACTTGTACTTTCCCCTGTTCTCTGCTCCCTTCCTTCTGGGTTTTGTACAACAGCCAGGCCCAGCCAGGTCTCTTAGCAGCTAATCAGCTGCGGCACTGCTTAATCATGCACAGTTTCCTGTACAATGGAATGCTGTCATGACAGTTCGGATAGGCTTGGCCATTGCTCACAGATGAACACGCTTGTGTGTTTCCCCCCCCGATGCATTGTGAGCATAATATGTCCTGTCCTGCTGCTCGTATGGCTACAACAGATGATGCTGCCTCTCTGCATACAGATGCTCGTGAGCAATTCTTCCCCTGCAACCTTTATTTCTTTCCCTTTTCTGGGTGCTTTTCCTGGCTCACACCCTTTGCTAACAGAAGATAAGACAAGAGAAAATTTAAATCACATTGATAACTTGAGCCATGATTGGGACAGCGATGGCTTCGTTCCAGTTCTTGGTCACCTATGGAGATGGCCCTGGTCTGCATGACCCTTGTTCTGCTTTACTGCAGGAGTGGGCAACATATAGCGGTCCAGATATTTTGGTCTACAGCTCCCAGCAGTCCTTGCCAGCACAGCCAGTGGTGGTTGTAAGGACTTGTAACCCAAAACATCTGGAGAACCACACATGGATTGCCACAGCTTTACTGGAATTCTGCCTGCTTGGACAAGTCTTTAGCAAGGGGATTCCTATCGCAAAGACACGGGTCTGGTCACTTTAGTCACTCAGTTTTGCAATTAGCTTATATCTGTTTATTTCAGAAGACTTTCTTTGTAATAAAGTCACATTTATATTCTTCCTGCAAAAAGTTCTTATTGCTACTGCCTCCTATTTATTATATTGATATTCCTGCAAGGAACCCAACATAATTTATACAACTTACTTACTCGCTTTATTTATTTGTTATTTTAAATTTATTTTATTTCTATACCACCTGACAGCCAAAACTTTCCTCTTCCTTCTATCTTGTCTTCACAACAACCCTGTGAGATAGGTTAAACAGAGAGTCGGTGAATGGCCCAAGGTCACCCGGTGACCTGCACAATTGAGAGAGCACCATAACCCAAAACTCCCAGGTCTCAGTTCAGCTCTGTGACCACAACATCATACCGGCACACAGAGTGCTTCCCCGTGTTTCCAGTGAGTAGTGAGTGTGTGTGTTCACACATGTGTGTGAAAGAAAGAGGTAATTGTTGTTTCTACAGATTTCATCTGTTACTTTAATAGGTTTGTGTGTGCAGTTATTTGGCTGATAGAATATTTTATATTGTTAAGACACCCAAATGCCGACAATTTACATTCTAGAAAAGTATGTTTTAAGTTCCTGTTTGAGGCTCAGCCTTGTAATCCTTGCATAGATAAAGCAACTTCTGAGAAGAGCTGAAAAAAGAGTGGTAAAATGTACCCTGAGGAGCTGGCAGTGGGGAGAAGAGTAGCTAATGAAAGCAGAGTGTTCTGATAAAAGCTGTAATTGTTCTTTAAACATCGCGCAAGCCAAATACTGTACAATGCGTGTAAAGGATAGTGTATGCCCTTGTGTGCATAATAAGCTTCATTTGTAATAAGCTCCGTAATAAGGATCATCAAACCCCTGACAAAATCAGCTCCGCTCGGTAAGACCACAAAGTACACTGGAAAGGCTGCTGGCATAATTGCACATAAGGCTTCTTCACACATCCCCCAATGCAGCCAGTGAATGTGTGAAAGCAGGAGTGGGGCTGCACCGGATGGCTGTGGGAGCCTGCAGGCGGCCTGCACCTTAGAAAACTGCCCGGTCACATGGAGTGTTTGCAGCTGGGCAGTACAAATCAACAAAACAGGAGCTTGCCGCAGTTGTGCAAATTCCACTCTGAAGCTCTTTCCAACTTGAGCCCGTATCAGATTGCAAGCATTGTTTTTAAAGAAGAATCTGCACAAATTTTAGTGCATGTTTTTCAAAATTTATGCATCAATTGTGCCCATCTTTGAAATGCACACTCATTGGTTAAAGTGTGTGAATGTGAATTTTTCAAAGGTACTGATTTTTGCCTATGTATTTTAAAAAAATGTACATATGCTGTCAAGTGTGATTTTGGAATCTGCAAATAACAGTGCAAGCTGGGAAATGTATGGACTTTGACTGCAGATTGCATCCAATTCTGGGTTCAATCCAGAAGGTGCAAACCAGGTTAACCCTGATCAAAGGTGAACTGAAAAAAAATTCACAAGCCTTCCCCAGTTTGCAGTTAGGCAGGGGTCCAACATGTGTCAGGGCCCAGCATGTTGGTGTCGACTGTGTACAGGGGCTAGCAGGCACAATCTGGCTACCTTGCCCATGGGTTCCTATCATCCATGGGCTGGGCAATAGCTCCACTTGGAACTCAGTAGGTCTGACTTCGGATTGCTTCTCTTAAGACTGCAATCCTGTGCACCCTTATATGGGAATAAGTCCCCTTGAACTCAAGGGGCTTACTTCTGAATGGGACTGTGCTGTTAAAAGCAATTCTCAGGGTGCCCAAGGACTGCTCCAATGACGCAACACTCCGCTGACAGTTGCCAGGCAAAGCAGGAAGATGGATGGAGGTGCTCTTTGTCCTTGAGTCAAGACGCCATGCTTGGGTCACAGTGGCAGGCAGCTGGGAGGCATTAAGATCCGGTGAACCTCTCCTTCCTCCTTGTTTTCATCCTTACCTTGAGGTCCAATACCCAGCCGTGGATGATGAAGCCACTATGCTTCTTTCTTTGGGACCTGAGGAGTCCACATTTATGTTTCTCTTCCAAGTTCATAGCAATGTCCATGGGCTCAGAGAGAGAACTCCCATCATATCCTATGGCCTGTAGTGCACTTTCCTAGAGAACCAGGCAGTGCAATTATTTGCGTGCTGAAGCCAGTCCCACCACGTTCAATTAAGTGTTATGGGATTGTGACCACAGTTGTTATGTGTCACAAAACTCTTCTGTTCAGGCTATATGAGAACTTGACTTACCTCATGGAATATTTTGGTTTCACTGAAGGTTCATGCCAAGGCCTGGTGAGGTTGCCTCAGAATCTTTCTGTTCATCTAGCTTTATAGAGCAATGTGGAAATGGAAGTCTTACATCTTTATTTCTGTTTCCAGACTGCTTTCTATATGGCTGTACATTGACTTAAGTGTTGCTCTGTTGGGCCCCACCCACCTGGCAGGAGGCTATCAGTTCTGTATTGGGGTCAGCACAATAGAGCACAACAGAAGACTTGAAAGTGGCCCCAGGCAGATACAGAGTGTTCTCCAAAGGATAGGCTAGCTGCAAGCCGCTCCGCTTTTGTATCAAAATATGGACTAACCGCAAAACGTCTCGCCTCTGTATCATGCCAGCTCGCTTGCGTAGGCTGTCAAAAACAATTCTCCCTTTGTTTGTAACAAGGTATAAATACTCCATTGTCCCTCTAAAGGGGGCGGCACCCATCCCGTCCTTGTGGGAGAGTGTCGTCCCTATAGGAAATAAAAAACCTTCTCTTAAAAATACCGACTGGTCTCTAATCTCATCTGTAAAACCGTGAGACATAACAGCTCCAAGTGTTGGCTTTTGCAAAACCAGTGGGACTTTGTCCATGTTATCAAGGTAATCCGGTGTGTTTTTTAAAACAATTATTAGCATCTAAATTATAAGGTACAATTCAGTTTAAATCTAATGCACAATCTGGCCTATTTGATCGTGACATCCATTCCATCCAGTGATTCCAGATTCTGCTTCCTTTCTAATAGGTGCAGCACCCAAGATCAGAGGACGTTTACACGGGGACTTGCTTGCTTGCTTTCAGATCCTATTAGGATTCATTTTTATATAGCACAGTGATTATGCAAAAATGGAAATAAGGACCAGGAAAGTGTTAGTATAATACAGGAATGATACGCAGTCTGTTAGAGTGGAACAAAAACTGAGCTCAGGAGGAAAATGGCATGACGGTAAAATTAATAATGAAACCAGTGGGGGAGTGCATGCAGAATCATTTCCAAAAAATTGCATGAAATGTGAAGCTGTTGCATAATCTTGTGAGCCAGATGCTGAGAGCTGAACTGCTGTGCAACTCACCAGTCTTTGAAGTGCAGCAAGCACCGCAGCCTACTCTTCGTTGCAGAATGCGGCATGCTACCTTATTTGGCCCTGTGTGCTTTGTATCTCTTACGGAACAGATAATGTGATGTGGTTCACTTTCTGGAATGTCAGTGTGAAACAGCTCCATTCTTCATGAAAAGTGTGGAAGATCCTGCAGCGTGCCTTCATATTTAGAAAGCGCATGATAAAATCAGTAAGATTAAACTGCCTCTTAATATAGTCTTTTCAAGGAGAGTACATGGAAGATCATGAGTTTTGCATGACAACACAAATTCTAGGTTAAGGCAAGCAACATGCACGCCTACAACATTCCTACACATCAAATCCTGAGAGACACCTGGTTTTGTAACTACCTGTGAGTTCTGCCTTTGTCTTGGCTTCTGTATCTGTTATTCCAATGCAGTTCAAGTTCCAGGTTTCATTAGGAACTGTGCATTAGAGCAGCAGTAATAAATTCAGCTCAGCATGACTTGGCATTTACTCATCTTAGGCGGATGCAAGGATAGGATGAAATTGTGTCAAGGCAAATTATAATAAATATGATACAAGTTTAACAATACAAATATAAATGCACAAGTTGGCATGGCGTGGCATTCTTTGCGGGACTCCCTTTACAGCTGGAAGAGCACAAGTGGGCAGGCACTGGGCAAGTGAGAAGATTACAGCTTGATAACAGCACAACTGAACTGCAACAAGTAAGAAATTACAATTAATCTTATCAACTTGGTAAAGAGCATTTGTTGAAATGGGACCGTATAGTTATTTCATAGGTACTTCTAGATTATATTGTTGTGTGTTTCATATGTATGTTTTTTATATATTACAACCTGTTTTTGAAGTCACGTTGTGCATACATGGTTACTGATCACTCTGGTTGTAAGTGAGAGCAGTGAAGAAGCCACAGACTGTTTTTAGTATGATGTGCCAGCCCAGACCTCTGACTTGTCATTCCCTGAACAACCCGGAGAAATAATCCAACAACACAGCAGGAAGTATTTATGAGTACACAATTTGTGAACACTAAGCCAAAGTTCTGGAGGAATGCTGTCTTATTGTGTCCTGTGAATTGTCCTATCTTATTGTATTGTATTGTGTTATATTATTGTGTACATCTTTGAGGGAAAAGAATTGTATGCAATCTGGATCCTGTTGAAGCTCATATTTAGAAGAACGTCTACCTATGATCTGATTCTATCTGCTATTAACATCTTAATTTTTATTAAGAATAACTTTTTAATTCTATATAACAGCCATGCTCTATTTCCCCTCTCCCGCTTTACCTACCTGTTTTCCTTCTCCCCCTCTTTCTCACACACATAGATGGTGCCTTTCTTCTTTAGGGTTTTTCTGCATCAGCTTTTTTCTGCTGTATCTATATTCAAGTTCATTGCAGACTTCAGATCCAAGTACTACAAGTACAAATAGCATTTCCTTTCCTTTTTTTCTGCTATATTACCGCTATATGGCACTGTAGAATAGTGCATGTGCACAAGTGAAAAGGCTTACTTTCACTTTTATAATTAAATGCCACTTTCCTTGCTGTAAAACAATTAGACTGAAGAGAAGCAGAATTGGAGGTTTTCATTCTTTATTTACAAAGAGAAGCAAAACTGGAGGCTCAGAATGTTATCTAAGAACCTGTAAACAAACATGAGTAGGGAATGACAAATACAGGATAAATGCCTGTTGTTTTAAAAAAATCCCTCTTATTTCTTTAGTAACGTAATTTCCACAATATTCCATTAAGCAAGCAATAGCTGCATAATGCATTTGAATTGGTAGCACCTGGAATCCTCCATCTCATAGCACTTCAAGTACTAGGAGTTTGTTTCCTAACCATTAACTCCAGGTTAATTGGCAGCACTGGCAGTTTTTCTTCTTTGGTTTGTGGGGAGGAAAGGAAAGCAGATTTATCACCATCAAACGTGGGGAGAAAGGGTTAATACCCCCTTCCCTTTTGTAACATAATCATAACTATGCTGTTTCTCACATCTACAATTTTTAAAGCAAAAGATTGCTATCAACCAAAAAGACTTGGACACGCACAGATTCAACAGATCCATTTCACCCTTCTGGCAAAAGTGCATGATGCACCAGTTGCTCGCTCTTAAATCAAACAATGGTTTTGACATTTGGACAGGAAGATTGGAAGTTTGGACAGGAAAGGGCTAATGGAGCCTGAGGTATTGTGATAGAGCCCAGGTCAACAAAAAGGTGTGCTGAAAGTGAAAGAAAAGCAATGGTTTTATCGGAAGAGCACTACAGAAACACACACGTGTGTGACAGTATTCAAGAGAGCAGGTCCCAAGACACTGTTCACATTTGACAGTCTGCTGGAAATGTATATATGTCACAAAGCATAAGAGAAAAGCAGAACTAAGCACACTGTAATTTTCCAAGTTATTCTGCATTGCTTTTGTAAACCATCCTTGACACCGACAGTAACATTTTGCAGTAACAAAAACACTTTACTTATCTCAAGAATGAGGTTACAAGTACATGCAAATGTAAGACTTCCTGTCTCTGTTCTCTTCTTCTTCTACATGGTCACTAAGTTCTTGTCATTCTGACCTAAGGCCTTTCCTTACATGGATTCCTGACAATTGCTGATAACTAGGAATTAACAGAAAAACTTACATGGATTCCTGACAATTGCTGATAACTAGGAATTAACAGAAAAAGTTGCCAGGAACATCTTTTGTCGGGTAAGCTGCAGGTAATAAAAGGGGAGTGGGCGAAAATGACTTATCCTTACTGGTCCCTGGGAGGAGCTGAACTAGCCTCGAGTGGAAAACGGTAAAGCCCTACTTTGGAAGAGATGTTCCAGTTTGGGAGAAAGACAGTGAGTGCTTCCAGACAGAGGCCTGAAGCGCCATCCATCCAAAGGCATTGCTAAGCTTCTTTCTTAACAATCAGCTCTAAAGATAAGTTATAGAATCAGACCATCTGCAATGACTTGAAGGCAATGCAACCTGATTACCTGTCCCAAAGCAAGATTCTCCTCACAATAGAGACATTATGAACAACCTGCAAAAATGAGACTCCATTGTGCAAAGTTCTGTTAGTTACAGTAACATTTTGAATCTTTGCTTAAATTTGTGCTATTTTTACTGTCTGTATGAAAAAAAGTGGGGATGAGCAATCAAGTCTTCACATTCTTTGTTTGAGCTTGAGAAGTCAGGTCTTCAAATTAGGATAATTTTAGTGGCCAGAAACTCAGACAAAAGCTAGACCAATTTCCGTCAGATTCAGCAGGCAAATCTCTTCTGGTTTTATAGCAAACCTGGCAATTTTCAGGCTAAACCAGTTTTTGTCATGTTTTTTTTTTCTTGCTTGAAATTACATGGCTCTAAAAATAGGTTTTACATTATAATAGTTGTTTCTGCCTTTAACCTGAGAACATTGCATGTAAGTCTCTATTGTATGTGGCTTTATCTTAATTGTATTTTAATAGAAGGTCTGTGTTAGTAAACTATTAAAGAAAGATTGAGGCCTTAAGTCACTTGCCTGTTTTGGAGGGTTCTTATCCCCACCCTCTTTGTACTGTTTTAACTTTGAATTCATCCCATGAACTCAGGGGGAAGATTTTAAGTAGCAAGACATCTATGACATTTTCTTGTTCACTGTCACCTTGCCTTGCTGCCTGTAATTTGTAATTATGATGTGGGGGTTCTTCTTCTCTTTGTGGGTGCCTATACAGTATGGCACCACAGCACTATTGAATAGGAGAAGTATGTTGATTTAGACCCCAGGTGGCTACATACTGCCCTTCAAGAACAGATACCTTCCTACTGAGCTTTAAATAAGTCCAGTAGCTCAAAATAGTTTCATTTTAAAAGAACCTTTCAAACAAGCTGAATATGTTAAACAAATTAGCTGAAGCAGCACAATATCAGTGCTATCTTGTATAGTATCTAAATTAGGGATCTATGCATTTTGTTAAATATATTCTGCCTGCATTTGTGGATTGTCAAGCGTCTTTCATTCTGATCACTGGTGAATCAGATTTTGCAGTGAGAGGTTTTTTTCATTCACAAATATGCATGAATGTAAATGCACAGTTGTACTAGTACACATTCGCACAAATTTTCTTCAGAGAAAAAAAATATCCATGGAATCTACATTATTCAGATAATGCTAGTCCGGTGTGGATTGTGCGGGTTATATTCACTGAAATCTGAACTATCTTGAATCCATTGCAGATTTCTTCAAGAGCTCTAATTGAAATTAACTCTGGGAAAAGTATCCCAGTGTACTTTCTTAATACTTTCTTAATAATGTGCCCAATAAAGAGATTCATATTTTTTGTGGGTTATCCTATGTAAATTTCAACATGTATACTTTCTAACTAAGATGTGTGTGTGTGTGAATTACATCATGCAGATCCCAGCTATGTGTCTATAGAAATAAAGCTGAAACACTTCACATTTGTCTGAAAATGTCCCATTCCAGTCCACTTTACTTCACCCATGCCAAGTATCACAATGTTTAACCATTCCATTCTTGCTTTACAGTTTCCAGTTTGCCTTGATTCATGCTTCTCTCGTTGCATGTTCCAAGTGCGTGTGTCGTGCAGCACTGGGCTTTCCTTTCACCTCCACGCATCTCATCCACTGACCTTCCTTTCAGCTGAGATCTAGTTCTGTCATTAGTGGCCATGCTATTTGTACCTCATCTTTATTCTTGCCCAGTAGCTGGTTGTCTTCCAACCTGGGAATCTTATCTTCTGGTACTATTTCTTGTTTCATTTTTGGATGTTTCATTCTAGGGTTCACAAGTGGTTCCCCATTGCCTTCTTCTGCACAATACTAAGCAGAGTTAGCGTGATTCTCACTGCCATTGTTTGTGAAAGATTGTCTGCTAGTGTCACCTTTGCCTAATGCTGCTGCTCTTGCTGCCCATCAGTAGTTTCTCTGCCCCATCACCATTACAGCTTTCCATTGTCTTCTGTTGATGTGACCATTACTCCTGAAGAGGGTGGATGCCACCTACTCTGGTGTCCCTGCTTTGCCCGTTCTGTCTTGGGTGACTCTGGCAGGAGACCAGCCGACTGAGTCCATCTGGCTTCCTGGCGGCATTGCTTTTAGCTTCTCCAACACTCAAATCCTAACCCTGTGAAGGTCTGCATCCAACAGGGAGAATCTATTCATCAGTGCAAGTTGATTTGAATTTTTCTCATTTCTAGAATTGGCTTCAAAAATAATGCTTTCATATGCAGTAAATGCCTTTCTAAACGTTCATTATATGGATGATGGGGCAGAACATTTGTCTCTGCCTCAGCATTGTGCAAGATTAGTAGCTTACTTGAAATCCTGGTTAGAAGTAGGAAAGGAAAGGAAAGGAAAGGAAAGGAAAGGAAAGGAAAGGAAAGGAAAGGGCACAATGTAACACATCCTCATCTACTGAAATCCAGATTTCTATAATTATTTTAAAGTTAATTAAGACTCATTCTTAAGAATGATAATGTTACTCTCTTACAGCAAAAATGAATCAAACAGCAAGGATTCCCACATCAGCATAAAGACTAACATTTATTGTGGTACCTGATGACATAATAGATGAACATTTAGAAAGGCATTTTCTGCATATGAAATGAATGTGTTAATATTCAACAGGTCTGGATCACCCTGACAATCCCAGGCTGGTGCTCAGACCCAGCACCTTGCAAGGCCAGTTAGCACTGACTCCCACCCCTCACATGCATGCGCACGAACTCACGAGGCAGTGGGTGGCCATGAGTCACTACTTTAAATTTCTCTGAGTGCTCCAGCGTGATGCTTCATTAGACACTTTTGAAGACATTCTAAACAGTGACTTGCCACAGCCGGCCAACATTCCTGGCAAAACTAGCATGGCACTGGGGGAGTTCTCAGTGGTCCTATGGTTAAGAGTGTCATGGATGGTTGGAAGATGCCAACAGCCCCCCAGGACCAGCATAATGAGCAATGTCTACATGGAGCGGGTGCATGTTTCAGAGGAACTGACGCCTCCCTTTCCTCCAAGTCTGTCAGGACCAACTTGCATGTTTGGACAGCAGCCCACAACTGGAGCCACCATGACCATTTGGTGGTGTATCGAGTGCCATGAAACCTCACTTGTGAGGAGGAAACATGCTTGGCTTAGAGCTCCAGTGGAAAGCCAGGGCAGGGCAACAATATCATTCTTACTGCGCTTCTCTAGACAGCTCCCTTGCTTGCTAGACCTTCCTGATCACTGAGCCAGGTGACTTCTCCTGGGAAGGCAGGAATTGACCTTCATGGCCGGCGAGGGACAATGCCATTGCAGCCAAGTATGCTCACAGATGAGCAGACTGGCTTCTGACACAGGAGATTTCTTGTTGTCCCCACTAATAGGTTTTTTTAAAACTATCCAAGCCCTTGTTCATAATATTAAACTGATTACTAGTAAATTTTGAATCTACATTTAGAAATATCTGTGAGAACGTCTTAAATTCAGCAGGAATCAGCACTCTGGCATGAACTGATTTATGAGTATTGCTGCTTCAACTTGCCGATTTCTACATGTGGAGCCATCCTGGGTTTCTCTTTGTACATCCAATAGTATTCTATTAATTCAGTATTAAGGCAACCCTGATGTAAATGCGTTATAGTCATGTTCAGTTTGGTGCTAGTGGAGCTTGCCTGCCAGGGTAAATAGTAGGCTCGTGCTCATCTGGACTGGAACTGTGATGGGAGCAAAGGGTTAAAGCCCAAATCATATGTGCAAAGACTAAGAAGATGAATACTGTCATGTCTAGTCTGGCACTTAAGTTTAGTCACAGGAAAGGCTTTTTGTCTGTTTCTCAGAGAGATAAAATGTCAAGATCAAAGCCTCTTCAATAAATGCTTTCACCTACAAAAACATTTAACTTGTATCCAAGGACCTTAACGTGTTTCATAGTTTTGAAAGCCAAATCCCATAGCCTTTGGCATCTAGTGAAGCAGAATAGCCACTGCAGCATAGATGAAGCCACACAAAAAAGAGGTTGCAAACACTTACGTAACTATAGAAATAAATATGAAATGAATATAAATCATCCTTTCGTATCATTGGTACTGAAGCCGGAGGAGCTTCTCAGACAGCTGAATTAATTGAATATCACCCGTGTGTGTGTGCATGGGTGTGTGTGTAAGCTTTAAGGTTTTAATCCATTCTTACTCTTCTGTTCCACATTAGCTGGTTCCATAAAGTTTTCCTAGTTTCCTTGGTAGTCAAGGCTCTAGTGGGATCAGACATAAAAATAACATTGTAGGTTGTACATCACTTTTATACACCACTGAATTTGATCCTTATTCTAGAAAGAGGATTCTATTCTATTCCACCCTAGTTTTTAATAACATCTAATGTTAGTCGGCTGATGCTATTAATGTACACATCAAATCATTGGGTGAGATTGTCCAGCATCTGGAGGTTTGGTGCTACCAGTATAGTGATGACACTCAACTCTATTCTTTTCCTTCAAAATCCAAGGAAGCTATTCTGGTCCTAAACTGGTAGTGTCTGTGTCAGACAACCTGAACCTGAAGCTTAATGCAGACGAGTTAGAGTTAATTAAAGAGAGATCAGGGAGTAGAGAATCAACCTGTGCTGAATGGGACCACACTCCTAAAAATGTAGGTTCACAGTATGGGCGAACCTCTAGACTTGACCTTGAAACTGGATGCTTTTGTTTTAGCAGTGGCCAGTAGTGCATCTGCACCCATCCCTAGAGACATCTGATCTAGTCAGAACCAGACATGCCTTAATCCACTTTGGACTATCAGAGTACATTCTGTATGGCACAGCCTTTGGCAACGGTTTAGTCACTTCAGGCAGTCCAGAATGTTGCAGCCAGACTGTTGAGTGGAGCTGGTTACAGGGGTGTGTGACTCCTTGTTACAACTCCATTGTCTACTGGGTTGCTTCCAGGCAAACCTGTATGGCTTGAGGGCAACTACTTGAAGGACCACCTCTTCCCATATGAGCCCGCCTAGTTCTTAAGCTCTCTGGGGCTGGCATCGCTTTGGAAATCATCACCTTCAGGAGCATGTTTGGTGGCAAGGGCCTTTGGGTGGCTACTCCCTTCCTGTGCAAGCCCATGCAAAGGGAGGCCAGGTTCACTGCCTCAGCTGGCCTTCCGATGGCAGGCAAAGACTGCCAATCTGTATAAATAATACTAAACCATATGGACCAATGTTCTCACTTGTTACATGGCAGCTTCCTATTCCATCAGTGCAGTCAGCCCTCCTCCTGGGTGGGGTTTAATAGTGAAGGGTCCTACAAAAGTAGAAAAACCACAAATATCTCTAGCCCCTCTTTGCCCACACCCCCCCTTAACTCTTAATACTGTTGAGAACACACGTCCTGGATTGGTTCTCCTCCTGCCCCCAGACCTTGGTCTGATCCAGCAGGGCTTCCCTTCTTCAGTTATTACATTCTTATGTTCTTATTCCCCACCCTCCCTTTCTCTCACCAGCATCTCCTCTTTGCACCAAGGGAATGCTGGAGAGATTTCCCTCTCTGGATGGGTGGGGCAAAAAGGCATGCTTCACAGGCCCTCCCTCTCTCCCCTTTTGCTTCCTCTTTCTATATGATGGTGATGATTTTCCACATTAGGCTGCAAAACTAAAAAAAAAATTAAAATTAAAAAATCCCGTTTAATTATTGATGACAACACACGGATAATCAAATCTGTGAAAGTTAAGCCTACGAAAATTGAGGTTTGACTGTAATTGGAAGCCTTGGGACTGATCACATTCATTTTTACAAATTTTTCTGTCTTGAAATGTTGCTAATACTTGTCCTTATATTAAGTGTATAGCTCACTTAATGATTAGGAAGCAGTGGGGATTGTTTGAATATGTTCCCACATGTTTGACCAAGAATCTATTGAAACAACCTGGAAAAGAGGTACGCAGCACTGTTTGTGATGCACCAGCAGCCACACACTGGATCAGAGCAAGACTGATCCAGTCCAGCATTGAGTTTCAACAAGGGGCAACCAGATGTCCATGGAAAGGCAACAGGTAGGACATTAGAGCAACACTTCCCTGCTTTTTTTCCCCCACACAACTGGTATTTCAAGGCACTTTGCCTCTGACAATGAAGGTAACACAACAGATTTGTACATACTGATAACTCCCTCAATAAATTTGGCTACTTCCCTTTTAAAGCCATCCAAGTTGGTAGCCATCACTACAGCTTACAGTAATGAATTCTTTGCCTCTGTTCATGTATGTGATGCAATATGCAATGTACAACACAGATGCATGTATTTGTACTAGTTTGTACAATTGCTGTCACCCTTCTAGCATATATGTTTGTCACATACCAGGTGGAGACATACACACAAGCCCAGTGCCTATAACACATGTGGGGTTTCCAGTTTGCTGATTGTGTGAATTGACCCTCAGAGCTGCCACCTTCTGAAGGTCCTCCTTGATCTGTAAGTCTCATTCTCTCACTCTTGCTCTCTCTCACACACCCTTATCATAATCCAGTTCTTTGGTACAAACAAACAACCTGAGTTTGGGTATGGTCAGCTGCAAATCAGCTGTCATTGTTCATTTATCCATTTTCACTGTAATAACATCTTCCTTTCTCCCTTCTCCTATGGGTCTCATTATCTCACTCAAACTGGCAGGATTCCTGCTTTAATTGGTAGATCTTGGCGATGCTTCCAGGGCACAGATACAATGATTCCAAGGTTAAGAAGTGGTGTCGTTGTAGTAGACAGCCAGTATAGATTTTTCAGCATTCACTTTTGAATTGTCACCTTGCAGCTGGGCGTTTGCCCAGACGTTGGACTGGATATTGGATGCCAAAGACTCAGAAGCCAAGTCGCAGCCTTATAGCCTGATCCAAAAGGCAAGCTGGTTACTGTCACTCTGAACTGACACCAACTGCATCCCGCTGGCATCTTGTGCACACACGGTGGCTAGTAGTGAGCAAGGTGTCCTATGGCTAATCAGGTAATCAAAGCAAACACTACCCACATACTTGGAATCCACATGTGGGATGCGTCTCTGGACACAAGGCGTTTCAAAACATCCAGGCAGTCTCAGCAAGAATGTGTTTGAAGCAGCATAAATGCCTCCAGTGAAAGATGCCAGAGGGCAAGGCTGCATTTGGAGAAACACGCCATGTACATCCTCAGGTACACTTTTTACTTAATGTAGTTCATACATTTTAGACTAAGCCTTGCCTCGAATTAAGCCTAAGAGGATCTCTGCCAGGCTTGCCAAGGAAGGAACCATATGAGTTTGTTGATGATTTTACCATAAACTGAATCCACAGAGTCTATAAGCACAATAAACTGCTTGTGCCTCCTCCTTTATCTCTATAATATGTTTTGTTTTAATATTTACTACTGACTTCTTTATTACAGGTTAGAAAACTGGGAATTATCTGACAGATAAAGAGCAGACAAGAAGCTACTGAACTCTAAATTACAAACCATGGCAAATAACAGTTATAACCCATTTGCTGTTTCTTCTCCTCCCGTCTCTTGTCTTAATAGAATATAACTGATGTTTCACACTGTGGTCTGCATTATAACTTCACAGTGGCTGCAGGGAGATGTATTAATGGGCTAATAAATGTTTTATTTTTCCAATAGTTTTTTTAAAAATAAATAAAAACATTGCAACACAATTCCTGTATAATTTTGAACCGTCATAGGGAATTTTATGACATCTTTAATAAAACAATGAATGACAAGCTTGTCCTGTGGCTTTCGATGGTTTCTAAAAATGCCCCTCAGGCTGCATCAATGAGTATATGAAATCCCTTTCATGATGACCTTTTAAAATGGGCAACTATAGATAAATCACTGCTGTGATTCTGTGTGCCTTGCCAGTGAAGGTTCGGGGTCTGCCTGATGCTCCAGCAGGGCCAGGAGCTGAGCCTTTTCTCATAGGAGCCCTCACAATACTTGGCCCCGTGGAAAGCTTAGAAAACTATCCTGCCGCTCCATCACAGCAAGGCCTCAGACTGGCCTGGGATGTGTTCTTAGCATTCCATACTTTCTTTGTCTGTAGAAGGGCCTGGTTCAGCCTCAAGCCCCTCGAGATGGAAAAGGTCGTGTATCTGGTGATGAGAAAGACCTCTTTCTGCCAGAAATGTTGCAAAATTGCTGCTAGCCAGAATAGATCAGTCTTTCCCAACCTGTTGCCTTCCAAATATTTTGGAATACAACTCTCATCAGACCCAGCCCACAGGGCCAAGTATTATGAGGGCTGCAGTGCAAAATACATCATGGAATTGAGTCTGGGGAAGGCTAGAATGAACATTACTAGAATCAGGGCATCGCTCTCCATAGAGTATGAAGCTGCACTGCAGTTTCTGACTGTAATTTTGCACATGCTGCATACAGCACTGCAGCATATCTGTGCACATCACCTGTGTGTGTTGTTTGGTGTCACGTTCCATGTTATTGAAAAATCTACACAGAGTAGTAGAAGATCCTGGGATTAATGGGTGTATTAATTCTGTATGAATGCAGAAGGGTGTTATATTCAAGAAGCATCATGAACACCATCAAAATTTAATTTGGAGTGAGGGATAAAACAAAGATTTATAGATAAGAGGGGAAGAAAAACAAATACATGAACACAGTATGGTTTAGAAATATCACTCTTAAAAATATAATAACAGATATTTATGGCATCACCGCCCTTACCCATTGACAACTTCCATGATTTCCTCATCTCAGAAACATTGGTGAACTTACTCGAGAACAGTTCTTCCCAACCAGGATCTTTCGGCCTGCACCTCCAAGCATTCCAGGTCATTGGCCTTGTTGGTTGAAGCTGATTAAAGCTGACTTCTAAAATAATCTGAGGGGTACCAGCTTGGGGAAGAAAATTCCAGAGAATCTCTGGACAGTGTCTGTAGCAGTGGAGAAAGAAATGGGCATGCTTGATCAGGTTTTAGGGTACGAGAAGAGCCTGGACTACTCACTTGACTTTTCACATCATCAGCCACTTCTGTTATCTAACAGTTTAGATAGTTTTTGCATTGCCAGAATTTTGAACAGCAATGTTCTTTTGGAATGGCATGCTTTTCTGTGAATAGTACATTGTAGTTCAAAAAACAAGCCTACCATTTTGGGTGGATCTGGTGAGTAAGAGCAATATAGCTTGGGCACCAGGTTTCCTTACATAGGCAGACCTTGCCTCTAAGGAGTGTGTATACCAGGCCTATATTGGTGGTGTTTCTCAGGGGACAGGAACAGAGGTGCTTTCATAGCCTGCTTATGGGCCTCCTGGAGACACCCAGTTGGCCCAGAGAAACAAGACACTATGCTAAATGATCTGATTTTGCACCTGAACCAGCAGGACTCTTCCAATATCCTTAAGGGTGAAGGAGTGCTCAGTCATGTGCATATCCATAGGCTTTGCATACTTGGTATCTACCATAGCACAAGAAGTCCCTGCATGTCAGCAGCTGGATATCGCCCTTATTTCCTTTCAAACAACAGACATTCTTTTTGCTTAGTAGCTCTTTATTCCTGATATACAGCTATAGCCACCAGAAGATGAATCTCTTTTCTGCATGTAAACAGAGTGATCTGTGGAACCCAAACTAGAAACTATTTCTGAAAACCCTCTTTTTCAGCAACCGGGGTCCACCCTTCCGGGTGTGCCCTTCTGAAGAAGGTCTAGGCTCCTAGAGCTACGCAGGCCCTCTAACGGGGTGGCCCCTCTCTCCCAACAGCATGTCATGGGTCAGAGACCTGACCAGGCTCCTCTTGCTCCTCTCCCATGTCGCCTCCTGCCCTTCCAAGCCCTGTCTGTTCACAAGGGCTGCCTGAGCACCTGGAGAACGCATCCTTGTGAAAACCTTTCCCTTCTCCTCCATCCTATGTCCACAGACCTCATTTCCCAGCCCTCAGCTGAAGAGTTGGTGCAAGCCTGGTCCTGGACAGCATGCCAAGACGGACTGCCTCTTTTATTCGCAGCACTGTGTGAGTGAGATGTCACTCGCTAAGCAAAATGATCACATGGCTGCATTCCGTGTTAATAGCCAATTTCCAAAATGAGGGCAATATTTAGAGCCAGTCTTCTTCATGAGAGCCCTGAGGACATTCATGGCCTGGGGTAACATGAATGCTCGCCCCATATCTAGAGTCCCACTCCATACCATGATATGTGAGTGCGATGAAATAATTCTTTTTTTAGTTGTTCACTTTAAATGTCGGGGCTGTGTGTCTAAGTCGAATTTTATTGGATTGCTTTTATGGACTAATACAGACAGAGGTAGCAATGACACAATAAAGCGGTTAGGTTGCCTTTGAGGATTTGGAAGAGCGGACTTTGGTTTTGTGTCAGAACATCTCGCCACCAGCCCTCTCTGTGGACTGCTGCTTCCATTGCACATAAGAACTAAATTGTGTTATTACTATGAACTGCAGATGCTGCAGAAAACCATTAGATTTATCACTTTTGCAGAATCACAGAACCTGACGAAGCTCTTGGTGGGGAGAGCTCCTCCAGAATCAGCTGGGATGGCATTTCGGGAAAAACAGAAGAATGGGATGCATGTTACCTGGGCTTATGTGCCTGAAGAGCCTCTGACTTTTTGCCAGGTCGCTGAAGCTGCACGGGAATGCATAGCTTCTTGTTAGCTGCTTGGATTGCTTTGAAATGCTCTTCGGTGGTGGTGAAAATCAGGGGTCCAAAGGAGTTGTTTACCTGGACTTTACCTCTGCTGTGCACTTTGTCTTTCAGGTGGGCTCTGTGTTGTTTACCATTGCTCCCATGGTAGTCACTTTGTGGTGGAAGGTGAACACTTTCCAAACTGCCAGGTGTGTCTGTGGTCTCAAAAGGTTGCCTGCCTCTGTAATAAACACCTTTAAATGGGCTGATGCCTTTGAAGAGCAGCTTTGAGAGGGAGGGAAGGGAGGTGGGGCAGTGCCTTGCACTACAAAAGATCGTTTCACCAATGATGAGTGCATTGTTATAATTCAAGGCACTTACTAGTGTATCTTTACTCAAAGCTCTGAGGGTAATTTACAAAATCAAAGTATAAAAGGCCTTTTTTTGGCCTACAATGGCCTACAATGGCAATCATGCTAATCCGAAGCACCACAGAAAAGAATTGAATACAAATGTAATGCACCTACAGATTCAACCACCTGAAAGCACTGTGCAGATAATAAAATGTTTCAGGTGCTGAAAATAAAGGTGAAACCCAAGAATCCTTTCTGGATTCCAGAGGTGATTCGTCCCAAAAGGCTCACTTGCTAGTCACTAGATCTTTCCTTCCAAAGGTGGAGTTCAACTGGATAGCACTGGGTTATATATCTCTTTGTAATCTCTCTCTATTGCTAAGTCTTTTTTCAATCCCTAAGTGCTTTACATACATAGAAATATTAAAATAACATTTTAAATATTCATATTAAATTCACATCTAAAATAGAAATTTCAAAACAATTCCAGTTACAGGAAATATACAGGAGGACAGGAACAGCATGGAAAGACTGAGTGATTGGGTGTGTTTTCAGGTGTCTTTGAAAGATAACAACTGTTCTGCCTCCTGAACTACACAAGGGAGAATTTCCCACAGGGTGGGTGCCACTACTGAGAAGGCCTTCTGTGGAGGTACGACACAGCAAAATTCCAGTAATTTGGAATGACCAACAAGGCCTCTTTTGATTATTTTAAGGATCAGTTAGGTATATGTAAGGGAAGGCAGCTGCTAGATATTCTGGTTCCAGGCAGTTTAGAGCTCTGAGTAGCAATAACTTAACCTTGAGCATGGATCACAAGCTAATATGCAGCCAGTGTAGTTATTTTAATACAGATCTTATCTGAGCACAGCTGGCTGTCTTCTTACCAGCTGCAGGTTGGGGACCAGGCTCAAGGGCACACAACTCAAAGTACATTAGAATAATCGAATCGGAAGGTTGCCAGTGCATGGATCTCTGAGGCTGGATTATCCCTATTCAGGAATGGGTGCAGCTGGCCTGCCAACAGAAGTTGGTAGTCGGTGTTTTGGACCACTGAGGTCATTTGGACATCAAGTGGAAGAGATGGATCCAGGAGCACGACCAAACAGTTTACCTGCTTCTTTAGAGGTAAACCCCATCAGTGCAACCCCATCCAGAGCCAATTTCTGCAAAGTGCCCATTCATAGGCTTTCAGTCATATTGGGATTCAACTGTAGTGCATTAACATAACAAGGCATAACCGTGCCCAGGAACCAATTCTTAATATGCAAAGCCTCCCTTTGAATTTGTTGAGAATCTTTGCTTGTTGAAATCTGGAATGAGCGTTTCTGTAATGCTTCCAGGATGAACCAATGAAAGGTTCTTCTACATTTAGCTGACTTCATAGACAAAGGATCTGGGGTATGGAGGACAGTCAAACTGCAGTAGCAAAGTTATGCTTTATCGCTGCATTTTTCCAACTTTGCTAGCAACTAATTGCCCATTTCCGATCTGGAATGAATGAGGCTTTGCTATCAGGTTACCACTTGAATTGGCAAAGACACCAGAGAAGACTGAATGGTCAGGGAGGAGGGAGGAGATCAATGTAAGGTCTAGCAAGGTGTCATTGAGCTAGACAACAAATCAGTCTTGGCTGGATAAGCTCTATGCAAGCTGGGAAGCTCCTGAAGTTCACAGACGCTTCTTAGCTTTGATAGAGGATGAGTGTTTCTGCACACCTGTGCTTGACTAACTAGGGTTAAAAGCCCAAGGGATACCCAGGGCCACTCCTTGAAAAGTTGCGTGTGACAGAAAAGTAGATTAGCAGTTGCTAGGCAACTCCCCATGTATCTGGAAATTATCTCAGCTCTGGACATCAGGCATACATGACAGGGTGGGAGGTCTATCCTTGTATTTCTAAGTCCATACTGCTCACTTGTCAAAGGATGTGCTAAGATCTGTTACGTGGCGTATTATGTCCAGGTGTGGGTGTTCGGCCAATTGCTGTTGAAAAATGGAAGGGAAAAATCTGACAGGATCAAAAGACCAGGTCAGCCATCAATCCGTGGAAAAGCAATGAATATGGCTTTGTCATAGCAAGGCCAAGGGAAAGTGAAACGAGAAGCAGTAGCAACCGTGTTGCTATTATCAAAGAAGAATACAGGAAGGTTAGGATGGCAGCTAGATTAACTGAGACTGCAGTGATAAACCACTGATCCGGCTCTCCCAGATGTGTTACTGCCAGCCCAGTCCAGTTTGGCCATTTAGACTCCCTCATTCGTCATCCACCATTTGCACATGAAACAAAATGGCTGCCACGACAAACCAATTGGCCTTCAAGGCACCAAGGAGCTGTTAAAAATGAAATGAATTGTGTTGTGTGCTCTCTTATTTGTGTAAGTGGAAGACAGGCTCTCCTTAGCTTTTCTAGAACATCACATTTCCAAGCTGATTTGCATTTTCTGAAAAAAGCAAGGTCACCAAGGTAATTCAAAAGATTTTCTTCTTGTGATGCTTTATCTCAGTGACTTGCAGAAGTATCATGTCATATGAAGGCTAAAGAAAGATAAAGGATCACATACTGTCTCAAAGTGCTTCAAAGTGCTTTTCATGAAATAGAAGAGATTGCTGCCGTTGGTGCGCTTTTTCATCTGCATTCGTATTTTCATTACCCAACAGCTCCTGAGGAACCTGGTGAAGAAAAAGACCGGGACTCCCTATTTTGCCAAGATCTAGATGAAACACACTGCCCCAACTTCTCTTTTTGCCAGCTGTATGAAATATATTATTAACTAATTCTACATAGTTCATGTAGGCTTTATAAAAGGAGGTAAATTTGGAAGATAGCTCCTGCTGCGGGTTGTTATTCTGAATTACTGGGAGTAACACAAGCGACAGGAAAGAGAGTGGAAAAGGAGATGAAGCTGAAAATTTTTGGAAAAATGTGAAATCTCCATGGCAGCTGATCTGAGCCAAGGCCAGTTCACAAGTTACTCTCTTCATAAGATTAATGCATAGGAGAAAATTTATTATTGATAGAGCTTATCCACATTTTTAATGAAATGCCTGACTCCAAATTTTAATTAGCACAAAAATGTGTGTTTGTGGAAAGGGGATAAGAACCGCTGACAGCAAGTGCAAGTAGATGTAAAACAAAACAAATGGCTCTTTTGGAGGAATATAATGAATATTGTTTTTCCCCCGCATGCTCAGAACTGAAGTTGTTAAGGAAGAAAGGGGCTTGTGATGTCCTGGAGATATTATGGAGTTCTTTTTTAAATGAATGTTTCTTAATTAAAATAAATATGTTACTGGAAAGCCACGGCTAGACCTCGCTGTGAGATGCAACTTGAGGCCTGTTTTGCCCCATTAACAGAATGTGGGGTGGCGACCTAGTAAAGGAGTTCCTTCCACAGCTTTGCTGGCCTGCAAAAGGAGCACGCGCCCCACCCCAGTGACCCACATGGGGAGTGGCAGCAGGTCCAGGGGATGATGGAGGAGCATCGGGAATGCCTTGTGGTCCTGTTGTCCAGCTGTGTGCCATCACCCAGCCTCAAGCTCGCTCCAGATCAGCAAGGCCTGCTCGCCACCACTGAAAGACAGCTTATATTCCTGGTCTTCTGGAAACCAGTGCAGATGTATGAAGTCTTGACCTAGGTATTCCATATGTTCTTGCTGAACAATAATATGAAAATTGTCCCTAAAACCCACCTTGGTCAAAATCTGCAAGCTAAACACAAAAGAACAAAATGCCTTTGCTTCCTCACACTGCCTTGCATGGTCCCTGGAATCTCAAGCTTCCCGGTGCAGGAAGGCTATTTTCCTGGATCCCATGGAAATGTCTCACTGGTGGTATTCTATGAATAGCCACCCCTAAAAGTTCGTGCCATCCCTAAAATGAGAAAGAAAATGTTAACATTTTCTTAACATTATATAAGGGGACAGCTTGTAGGCTAAACACCTGGAAGGCCACAACTCCCATGAGTCAATGGAGAGGGATGGTGGGAGTTGCAATCCAAAACATCTGGAGGGCCGCAGTATGCAGACATATGATAATAAATAGCAATCTTGGTTTTTGAATGCCGGTCCTTAAGTCATCAAAACAGCACAATATGCATACACCAGGAAGTGGTGGGGGTCATGCATATCAGCATGATCAGACCACCCCCAAGGTTTTCTGATGTATACAAGAAATTAGATATAAAAAGTCAAGGAGGCAGCTCATCCAGCCCACACACCAGAACAGCTTAATGAAGACTGGGCATGTTCAATGAGCATGCAATTTATTTATTTCATTTTTAAAGCTCGGTGTTAATATACTGCCCCATTCCCATAGGATCTGGACAGTTTACAAGAAATTAAAACCAACAGTGAATAATATTGACTATCACAACATATTAAATTACGCTGAAATGATAACTACTCTGGGAAAGCCTGTTGGAAGAGATATGTTTTCGATTCCCTCTTAAAAGTGGGAATTTGGGAAATCAGACGCATCTCTGCCAGCAGAGCATTCCACAGCTCAGGGGCATCCACTGGAACCACCCTCTGGGTAGTTGACATTAATCCTACAGAAGCAGACTTCAGAAGATCATCTCCAGAGGAACATGATGAGACAGAAAGCATGGGCAAAGGCACTCCTGAAGGTATACTGGGCCCAAGCCATGAAGGGCTTTAAAAGTAATTATCAACACCTTAGAATACAGAAACATATTGGCGACTGGTGCAGATACTTTAACCTTGGTGGTATGTGGGCTCTCCATGCCGTCTCAGACACCAGCCTGGCTGCCATATTCTGCACTTGTTGCAGATTCCTGAGTAGGCACAAGGGTAACCCGATGGAGAGCACATTGTAGAAATCGAGCCTGGAAGTTACCAACACGTGTGCTACAGTTTCCAGGTAATTCTTCTCCAGGAAGGGATGCAGTTGATGAATCAGCTGAAGCTGGCAGCAGACACTTTTGACCACCTCTTCTATCTGAGCTGGCATCTGAAGGGCCGGGGCAAGTAGCACCCCCAAACTGTGAACATGGTCTTTCTGGGGAGTGTGACCCCATTAGAACCAGTTGAGACACCACTAACCCTGGATGTGGACCCTTAACAGCCAGTGCCTCCATTTTTAAAAATTCAAATTCAATTTGATTTTACTCCTCCATCCATTAGCATCTTCAGGCAGCCACTCACAGAGTAGAGGCTATCTCTGGAAGAGTTACTGACTGATTGCCAAAGTCGGGTGGGGAAGGCGCAGAATGGAGTGGCTGCAACCAGGGCACTCAGCTCCTGGAGCCGATCCCTCTTGTATAATATCTTCAAACACAGAATTGGAAGTGCAATTATTTCTACCTTAAATGCTGCAGCAGAAAAACGGGCTGCTTCCCAGTTAACAGAGCAAGGTAGCATCAGACTCAAAAGTGGAACATGGGTATTTACCTGCTTTGCTTCTATATGTGGATCTCGCTGCTTCAGACAAACACTGGGTTCTCGACCCTGGATGCCAAACAAAGCTTTCTTTTAATGTTAAATTCACTTTTATGGCCTTTTAAGAACTGACAGAGGAACATTAAAAAAAAGAAAAAGGAAAGGAAAAGAAGGGAAGCAAAGCCGAAAGAACTACAGCAGTGTTAGAAGGCATGGCACAGCGGGGGAATATTGTACACTGAACGAGGGGCAGTTGGAGGTGAGGGGGATAAGAATCCAGAGAAAACAAAATGTGAGGTTGAGGAAAAGGCCTAGCTTTGGTAAAGGTAAAAGAAAACAATTTTTTGACTTAATAAAGATTGCTTATTTTATTGATTTCAAACTAAAACAGCCTGTTGGCTCCTAAATAAACCAGCTGAAGCTTGAAAAACAGTGATGTTCATATGGCCTCGGGCTGCACTGAAGCCCCAAGCTAATAACTCTTGCCTTGGCCAAGCAATGTGCCAACCCTCGTGTTTTCTTCTGCAAAGGCATTCATCTTGGAAACGGGGATAAAGGGAAGGGATCACGCTCTCCGCTCTCCTTAACCATGCGCCAATATAAGTAATGCACAGCGAGGATCATTTTTGAAATTGCTTGTTTTATATCATTGTGTTTTTATAGCTCTTAAATAGAAGTATTCATAGATTTTTTGAGCTTCGATAGCAAAAGCATCCATATTTTAAAGAGGTTGTTCCACCATAAGGTTTGAAACTTTGTTTTGCTGTCTGTCCGTCAGTCAGTAACCAACAGAATCAAATAGGTACAAATCAAGGGAGCGGAGACAATATTAATGACTGTCAAGGAGAAAAGTAGAGGGAAAGGCAAGAGGGGGATGAATATATGGTGTTCAAGTCAGCACTCCCTTAATGAGACCCTGAAGTCATGGCAGTCTTGTAAAACGAGTATGGCCACCTCTGGTATCGTATAGAGACATCCTTACTTACATCAGTTTATAATTCACTCCAATAAGATGAATATTCATTCTTCTGCTGAACTTTGCTGAGAGAGCTTTTCTACACGAGGCTGTTAAGCAACTGTTCATTTTGTTACTGAATTGAGATCTCATGGGGAACTTTTCCTTTCCTACTTTTCTGCCATATGACCTCTAGGTGGCACTGTAGTATAGCAGAATAGCATGATTGCACAAATAGGAAATTTGCTTTATTTCACAAATAAATACTGCATTTTCCAGCACTCTTTCTTTCTTACTCTTTCTTTCTTTCTTTTCACTGAAAATACTGGTTATACACAGAAACAAAACTGGAGGGTTATGTTCTTATCAAAAGAACCCATAAACAACAGTGAATTGGGAATTATGAGTGTGTGATAAAGGCCCTGTGCAGAAAAATTAAGAGTCTTTGGCCAGTACTGCCATGAAGAGCAGACACACATACACAATTCAAACTCCCCAGTGCACAATATTAACAGTAATTATTTAGAGGGGAATTTTTTTGCTATACAGAGAACATTTTTTTCAGAACTATCCAGAAAAATTAAGCATACTTTTCCTATTTATTTTGTGTATATACACAGATACATAGATCAATGTACTTAGATCTATATACATATCATAATAATAGTTAGGGATTTCTTAAAGTAATTTTTCCTTCATACTGAATAATACATAGTGGGGAGCTTTAAGCCAGATTGACTGCTTTTTGTTCTAGGGAAGTATTCTGAGCATAATCCAAAAATCCAACTTGATATGAGATATGTGACCAGTGGTGAAATTTCCATCACCCAGCAGACGGATTAACTGTACAATTTGACAATGGAGCATCACGTATCATGACTTTGTTCATATGAAAGATGCATGCATAAATATGCATGCACTATAATGTGGTTTCTTTTCTCTCCTAATTTTGGGCAACTCTTCAGAACCAAACTACATATAAATTAACACAGCTGATGTGACATAAGATATCAGCAGGAGCGCAAGCTTTTCTACATGAGGCATTTATTGTACACTTTTGATTCCTCTCACTTTCCTGGGTGTTTGTTAGAATGAAGTTAAATGGGGGACTGTTTCTGAAAGAAAAGTAACTACTTGCATATTTGTGCTATTCTGCCCAACTACAGCACTGCTGAGGACTCCTGGTCTTGAAAAGCAGGAAAAGAAAAGCACTCAGGTCTGCCTTCTTGAGGGCTGGGGCTTTTGGAAAGCCTCCGGAGAAGATCTGGAGGGCACGCAGGGAGGTGATGAAGGAAGCACAGGTTGCAGAAGTCTAGCTCTACCACCAGGATCCTTCTGATGGTGGAACAATGATGCTGGATCCAACTCCTCCTTTTATGCCTCTAAAACCAACTCCAAGGTCTGCTGCATTTGGACTGGGGAGACCGTGCTGGGATAGAAGGTTGTTCACCCTTTTCCTTGTAAAATTTCCATAGAGCAGCAGTCTTCAAACTGGAGGTATGCCAAGAACCCTGAAAAATAAATATGTTTCATGTAGCACATTTTATTTGAACAAAATCTTACAATTAATGTCCCAATAATACATTTCATACAATTAATCTGCTTGTAAACGTATATGTGTGAATTAAAATGAATGATGATCTTACCTTATCATAGACTTCTCTCTTTTAAATGAAGCAAAGGAATGAAGATATTACAATTTCGCTGTAATGATGAATGTAAGCTCCTGGATGATTCGCATGGAACCCTGAACTTCTCAGGAACACGGTTTGAATACTGCAGCCCTAGAGGAAAATATGCCTTTTCTCTGTGGCAACAGCAGTTTTGCCTGTGTGCACATGAGGGGCATAATTGTTATTGGTGAAATGGCAGCCGTGAAAGGAACTGGTATGGGGGAAAACTTCTTTCCTGGCACCATGATCCCAAATTACAGCCCCACATCTGCTGCTTTAAAGGTTAAATTGTTGCACAATTCTCACACAAGTGATCTAATCATAGATCTCCCCCTGTACCCTTGCAGTTTTATCTTGAAAAGCTGGGTGAGATGCTGGGGTTATATCAGGAATCTTACACATGCAAAAATGTGCTGTACCCATGAACTACAATTCTTCCTGGTGCTGTTGGATTGGAACCGTCTCTTTTGGAACTGTCTAGAGCCTATGGGAATGGGGCTGTCCCTAAAAATGCAAGTAAATAAATAAATAAGGGAGCATAATGAAAAGGCTATTTATTCCCTAGAACTTTTCTAAACCAGGCTGTGTCTAAACCATTCACTGTGTTTATTTCAGTTCCTGTCACAGACCTGAAACGATGAGCACAACCAGGGGAGTGTTTCTCTTCTTCCTTTTCCACAAAATAACCTCTAGGTGAGCCTACAGTAAAGTAGAATAGAGTAAATTCAGAAGAGGAATTCATACTTTCTTTTGTTTTCACACTTCAGTGCCACATTTCCTCTGCTCTTAACAACATCAGTATAACAAATCAGAGAAAGTGCTGGTGAGACATGGAAGCAAAATTGAGGGTCACAACCTGGTCTCAAAAACCTATAAACAATCACAAGTAGAGGATGATGAGCATGTTAAGAATCCTCATGTAGAAAACCTCTGTGCTGAAGCTATAAAAAGTCAAGGGCCCTTATCCAATTGTTCATCCGCCAGCGGGATGGATAGGGATAGAACGATCCCCCCTCCTTGGCCTCCCAAGTCTGTCTGGGAGGATTGGAGGACCCCTGGAACAGATCTGGGGGGGCTGCAGGAAGGAGCAAAGGAAGGTAAGGTCCTGTTGGACAAGCAAAACTCAATCCATGCAATATTGAATGGAACCCATAGCCTTAAATTATCTTCTGCTGAACATGCAAAGATTCAAAAAGTTGACAATCTGACAATGAAACTGGTCTGGTTTCTTCGTATGCCATGATACTTTTTGTCCTATCTTTCTAATTACTCATTTTATGTATAAAATAGAAAAATGAAGACAAATTAGTGGAATTCCAGCAGACATTTTAGGAACTTAGGAAATACTGCTTTTCCCATTTTTTTTTTCGCTTTTGCTTAAAGCAAGAATGCTTTTTAGGATAACCATCTTTGTCCTAGTCAGAGTGATGAAAAGGTACTTGAGATAACAGTGCTGTAGACCTCGCCTAAACACCTGCATGGAGACTCCAAAATAAATTGAAACATTTGTCTCTTCTCCTTGTTAGTCAGTTGCATTGCTTTTACGTTTTGAGATGGCCAGTGCTTGTTAAAATGATTATTTGCCGGCTGCTGGGTATGGGGTTTCTGCAAAACTAGTACATTAGTCAGTGAGAAAGAGGCTGCCTGCATGATGGAGAATTGACTGGTTTCCTGTGTTAGAATCTCTGCTCATTACTATCGCATATGATCAAAGCAAAGATGGATTTTATGAAGAGCTTTTTCGATAGGACTGTGCTGCTGCTCATGATCAATGGCTGTGCTTTCCCTCTTCCTGCCTATGGTGTCTGTCATTGCTGATGCCCTGGAAGCTTCTACCAGCCCTAGAAGGCTACGTTCTGCCAATCAGGATTGCTGTTTCCTAGTCAACAGGAAGTTCCTGAAGAGGCACACAATCTCCCCCAGGCATTCACAGATGCTTCTGGGTAGGGCTATCTAGCTCTGCCCCACCACCCATGAGTTTCTCCCCAGCCATGTGTTTAAGCTGAGGCAGAGACAAAAAGCACTATACACAAAATACACTATGTTATGTTTTAGTTTCCAAATGCAATACCAGAAAGAAAGAAAGAAAGAAAGAAAGAAAGAAAGAAAGAAAGAAAGAAAGAAAAGAAAAGTCTCCAAAACAACCAGAAACTGAGCAACAAAAATTGCCAACGAAAGAACAAAATACTGAAATTGGTGCAGCATGGCTCCTGGCCAGCTCCCACTGAGCTGCCTCTCCCCTCCCTGGACCCTCCGGCAGCACTGATGCAGCCCCCAGGAATGCGATGCCGGCCAAGGAAGAGATGGTGGAGCGCAGCCAGCCCCTGGGCCAGTCTGCGGCGAGCAGGTTGCAGCCCTCTTATGGACTTGCAGGAAATCACCCACGGACTGGAACTGGCCTGTGGACTGGTGGTTGAAAACCACTGGTTTAAGCGATGACAGGACAGGACCAGGGGCAATGGATGCAATGCGACTTGGAGCTCTTTTACATGAAGCTGTCAATCCACTAAATCGACTCTCAGTTTCATTGAATGGAGAACTGAGCCCTGCACCAAGAGCATTTCCTTTCCAGCTTTTCTGCTAGGCGGCTGTGTGGTATAGAGCACAAGTATGCAAGTCAAAAAAGCATTTTCTTTCATGTTTGCCATGTTTCTTACAACTGCATTTTCCCTGTTGTAAAAAAATGAAAGTGCCCAGGGGACGCAACACTGGAGGGTCACAGGATCTTCTAAAGAACCCATAAACAGCCACAAGTAGGGCATGCCAAGAGCAGGATAAATATCTCATGTAAAGGTAAAGGTTTCCCCTTGACGTTACGTCCAGTCATGCCTGACTCTGGGGGCGGTGCTCATCTCCGTTTCCTAGCCGAGGGAGCCAGCGTTTGTCCGCAGACAGTCTCCGTGGTCACGTGGCCAGCATGACTAAACACCGAAGTGCACGGAACACTGTTACCTGCCCACCGAAGTGGTACCTTTTTATCTACTTGCATTTGCATGCTTTCGAACTGCAAGGTTGGCAGGGGCTGGGACGGAGCAACGGGAACTCACCCCGTTGTGCAGATTCGAACCGGTGACCTTTTGATCAACCTGCCCAGCAGCGCAGCGGTTAGAAAACCCTTTTCTCCTTGCTGCTGGCTGGGCAGCCAGTACCGTGTGTGACTGGCAATGCTAGCAGAAGGGTGGATTTACCACCTATTCGCTTTGCACACGGAATCCATGAGAAGGATGATGTGACTGCACCCTTAGTTGTCCAGTGCAAGTGGCTCTGGTCACCCAAAAGAGCACCCTGCCCCCACAACCACACCTAGGAGTTGAGCTCCACAAGGCAGCCAAGCCGTCCGTTGCATGCACCTTAGCGCCAGAGTGCTTGTCACCCAGGGCCATGGGGCCCAATTTGAAGTAAGTCTAGACATAAGGAATTTTAATGGCATGGAACAGCTGGCGGGATGGGAACCGAAGGCTGGGGGAGGCGCACTCTCTTACTCACCGCACGCCTGGACTGCGATGATGCTTCCAGGGGCTGTGCATGGGAGCCAAGGGAGGAGGGGCTGCAGCTGCAGTTCTGTGGAAAGAACCGTGATATTGAGGCTCTCTGTGGTCGCTCGTTGTGGAGCAGCGGCCCCGCTTAGCAGGGCCCTGGCAGCCTCCCCGTCAGTGCAGCCTCTGATCCCTAGTGCCGGCTCGCTAATATTATCATGTTCTGTGAAGTATGAGTCATCCCGGATGGCTCTAGAGAGCCGCTGAAAAGTGGCACAGCTCCTGTGGCTGCAATTCTAGGGTGACGTGCAGAGTCGGGGCTTCTCCGGCACTTCCCCACTGTGGAACGGAGGCTCAGCTCTTGCATCTCATCACTCCAGGGGGGAAGCATGTGCTTCTTTGAATGACGCCTGTGCTCTTCCAAGAAAAAGCCTGACTTACTCATGCTTCGCTTTCTGGCAGTTCCTCCTGGCAGTGATGCCGCCGTTGGAGGGTTATGTGGGTGAAGGGCAAGGCTCTGAATGTGGTTCTGTTAAATCCAAGCTAGGCTTGCAAAGTTGTGTTTAAAGGGGGCCTTCTGACTAAGTTAACACATGCAGAACTTTAAAAAGTGAAGCTTCTCATATCCCTTCATCTCTATGCTTCTGGTGTGCATGTGCGTGAGCACATGTGTTTGCACACACATGCACGCATGCATGTATATGAAAGTTTTAAGGCATATCCCTGTCATGGTAGTTTACATCATCATGCTCATAATCATAAAATATAAAATATTGGTTTATGACTATATTTTTAACTGTAAAAATAGATTAGTGAGCAGCACTTATTCATTAAAAGCACAGGCCAGTTAATTCAAATATTAGGATCACAGCAGCATAGATTCTGACAAATAAATGAAATTAATTCCTTTAAAAGCAATCATTTAAAGCGAATACATTCATTATTTAAGAAAAGACAACCCGAAATAAGTTGGCATAAAAACCCCGCTTACAAGTTGATGAGAGAATCTTGTGCAACTTACTTCCAAGAACTGGGATCATCATGGGACAGGCCCTGGTTCTTGCCCTGCAACCAGAGTGCTTGTGGGTGCAGCTACAAGCAGGGCTTGGGAAACACATCTGAATGATCCTACGGGCCAAATCTTGCCACACTTTTCCCACATAGGCGCACAAGCATTCAAAGTTCCTGCTGCACATCACTAACGTAGACTGAGGTAGGGTGACCAAATGCCTGAATGAGTGCTGAGATGAAGTTGTTGCAGTCGTCTGTTCTCTCACGGGGTGCCAATGCTGTGAGGCCTTTAGTCCGCTGCATGGTTGAGGGAGATAATTTGTCTCTCCATCCTGGCGGTATGAATCTCCTAGCCACCATGCGGGCTTGTATAGTCCATTTGCAGGGGCCAAAGGATAGCTTCCAGGATGTAGGAATGTAATTCAGCAATACACTGATATCTTTAGACAAGAATGATGCATTGAGGACAAGGATGCATTCTTCTGTCCAGAAGGGGACCACCACGGAGCATTTCCACATCATGTGCACTAAGAATGCATTTCTGCCATCCCGCATCACCAAAACTGGTGACTGTTTTTTCTGAAACAGGTGCTGTAGAGTCCAATCTGCCCCAAAGAGCAGTTTTGCTGTATAAGGCATGGATTCAAGTCAGGGAACATGGACTGTACAGAGGATGTAGCTATTTTTCCACTGACATGATTGGATGTGGCATTCTAACTCCCTACTGCACTCCTCTCCGAGGGTTTTGATGTGAAGCTGCTTGGATGTTAAGCGTCTTCTGAAAATATATATTGCTGGCTTGCTTGTCTTTGCAGGGCTACCTAAGACCTCCAAAAATGCTGGGAATTCTGAGGCAACGGCTGCTGCCAGGGCATGTCAGGATTCTTTCCCAGGTGTCTCCCAGCTCTGTGAGGGATCAAGACCAAAGTTCTCTTGTCCACTATCTCTCGGATTATCCCCTCCCTATCCAACTCCTTTCTCCTTCCACACTCTTCTCTCTCCAGCCCTGAGGATCTTTGCTTAGCAATTTGCTGGGAAGCAAGAAGGCATAATTTGCTCCATGGGAGCCCAAGTGTCTCTCTGGATTCTTCTTGTTATTATTACTATATTTTATTATTGTTATTATGTTAGGAGTCTTATCAAGCCCTTACATTATTTCTTGTTCTTGTTATAATCATTCTCTTGTCACTGTATTTTATATTTAAATAATAATACAAGGGCAGCCACACTGGGAATTTTTGAAGGGCAATTTGAAGGGCAATCTGAATAACAATTAAGAATAAGGATAATGCAGTAAACAATTTATGTAGGTTTTCTGGGCAAAAGTAGGTTCAGAGCATTAGAATATTTTCCAATGTCTTAAGTTAAACAGAAACTTTTCATTTCACATGTACATATTTTATTACTTCTTATTGTCTTTAGCATCAGCCAGGCTCCAAGTCCATCAGTAATACCTTTTGCTCCCTCCTCATGCCTTCTTTATGCAAAGTGGCGAGTAATTTGGCTGTGACATAATTGTCACCTTGTGCTATCACACATTAAAATAGCAAGCGCATGCAGATTTAGCCTTTTTCCAGTCTAATCTGGCTCAGAGTTAAGATTCCAAAACACATAACCCATCAAAGCAAAACAATCCACCATCAATGTATTGTGGCCTTCCGGAACGTTGAATCTTTCTGCCAGGTTGGTTTAAGATAGTGCGGCCTTCCATTCCACGTACAACATCCAGTCTTTTGCTTCAGTTCTTCTCTTGGGACAATATCTTTCACAGTGCCTGAGGGCAACAAGCTAGGTTAAGGGGCTCAGGGCAGGATGTGTGACATACACAGCATGGTTGTCCAACACGTTGTTGCCATTTCCAAGCATCTTCCACCGGAGGCACTTTGTGTATTTTTGTGGTACCCGGCAGACAGAAAAATTAAGTTATTTGGTCCTGGGCATGGGCCACTGTGAACAGCTGGTGAACTTCAAAAGGCTGTGTGGACATTAGACACACTAAATAAATGTAAAATACCAAAAGTACCCAGTATAGTATAGTAAATTAGAAAGAAGGCAATCCATCTCCTCAAAGGATCAATTACCAATTTTTGAAACAGCAAACAAACAAGGAGGACACTGTCCTGTGACTTCAAGTAATTTCAAGTAATTTCAAGCCAGTGCAGTGTAAGCTGTATCTGAGGGCGAAAGAAAGAGAGAGATCCTTCTGCTTCCCTCTCCCTGCCCCAACTCTTAACACTTATTTCACTGTAATTATTGCAAGAGTTATTGCTCACACCACTGCAGTTTAGAGTGTGTCAGCGCTTCCATTCTAAAGCTCTATTTTCAGGGCCTAAAGCCTTGGCTGCAAATACTTGCTAAGGGGGAAAACATGATATTCTAGGGATGGAGGGTGCTTTGATTCTGAACACATTTGTATTGTGAAGGGGCTCCATTTCTGTTGTAATTACTTCTTTAAGGCTACAATCCAATACACACTTATTGGAAGTAAATTCTATTAAACTTTGTGGGTCTTGTTTCTGAATAGATTGCAGTGTGAAGTATATCACCAAGCAGAAAGTGGAGGATTAGGCAACCTAAGACATAAAAATATTAAGCTACATTTTCAAAATTATGATGACTGAACCCTTGTCAGATATGATTGACACAACCACCGTATAGGAACATATAGTGAAGAGGCTAGATCATAGCTGGTGGAAGTTCTAAATGTAATATGCCAATTAACAGGGCACATGCTGGATCTCTCTCATAACCCCCTAATTATGAGCAAACTGCAATTTTTCACGAGTGGAAGAGTGCCTAGGTATGCAGCTAATGCATGCTCTGTGAATTGGCCTTAAACCTGCTTAAATCTGAGAGCTCTCATTTAATTGGCTTTTGGATTAAGGTACCCTTACAGAACTGAAATGAAGACATTGGATATAAAATAGGATTAATGTCACCCAATACATCTATTCCTGTCCTAGAACAAATGGTCTGTAAGTTGAAAAAACTTAACAATCTGAAAAGTTTTAAAGTTTTCAAAAGTTATGCATACTAAGAGAAATATCACTGATGCAAGAAAAAAATTGGATCACATTTCCAAGTTCAACCTTAAATGCGATTATAATGGACAGAATTTATCAGATCCCTGCCAGTTTCACTAAGATTTCCCTGTTACACCAGCCATTTGGGAAATTGCATACACATGGTAAATCTTAGTTTCTTAAGTATATTAAGATGGCCCTTTATACACATGTATCCGAGTTGTTTCCCATCAGCTCCTGGTCCACCGTCCATTCTATAGCTTTTAGTGGCTCGTTATATTTTTCTCAGGCACATTTTTAAAAAATTCCATCACAACCTGTTTATTCTCTGTAAGGTGATGCGTGAGGCATAACCCTAGGGTTCACTGAATCGCTTTTGATTTAATCACATGGCTTCTCATAACTTATCTGCAGGTAGCAGCAGATAAATCACTCAGAAGTTGATTCTTGGAAGTTCAAAAGCATTTTGAATAAGCTGCATATTCTGTGTATGTTGAGGTTGCCCTTAAGCGGTTTTAATTTGTGCAAGCAGCACTTATTCAGCAATTCCCTATAACTCTTATTGACCTTGGCAGCTGTCACATTGCACAACCAGTTTTATGTAGCCAGGGGTGTCAACATTCGGGGAAAAGAAACAGAACAGAGCAGCAGCTTATTTCCAGGCGAGAATGAAGCACTTGATTCCAAAAGCACTTCATGAGCACTTCTCTGACCACCTGGTGTGACCCAGGACTTCATGATGGCATCACCATGGTGGGCTTAGTCAACAACATACATCAAACAGCCCAGACTTTCTATGCTGGTAGAATAGGAATGCCTGGTAGATAGATTCCTTCACAAGACTAAGGTCTGTTTTTATCCCACTTCTCAGTCACTGCACTCAAGCAATCGCTTGTACATAAAAGTTTCAGATGTGCACTGTAAGGTCCACACCTGTAAAGGCTGCCCCATGCACTATGGAAAAGGGGCATCCACAATTTCTGGAGAGAAGAGGCCTAGGTTGGGAGGATCTTACCATTAGCTGCTGAAAGGTTGTTCAACTGCCTTTTATTTTATTTATTTATATTGTGATTTATATCCTGCCTTTTTCCTACAAAGGGCTCAAGGCAGCTTACATCTCCTACTCCATCTTATCCCCACAACAACAACCCTGTGAGGTAGGTTGGGCTGAGAGTCTGTGACTGGCCCAAAGTCACCCAGTTGGCTCCATGGCTGAGCGGGGACTAGAACCTAGATCCTCTGAGTCCCAGTCCCATGCTCTTAACCACTACACCACACTGGCTCTCCACTGCCTTGGTAGGGTGGCCTGGCGTTCTGTATCCAAAGGGCTGCTAGGTATTATCTCTATTTTGAAGGCTGTCCTGTCCAACCTCAGGATGAAAATACAGGACCACCAGAAGGTAGAGCTGACCCTTGAAACCTCAACAGCACCTGGACAACACACTGAGCAAAGTACACAGGCCACCTGGTCACTATCTTCCAAGCTGTGGTAAGATGTTTCTAGCTGTTACATGCAGTCAAGTCATCTCAGACTTATGGCAGCCCTGTGAATGAATGCCATCCAAGATGTCCTGTCCTTCACAGCTGTGTTCAGGCTGTGGCTTCCTTCATGGAATCAGTCCATTTTATATTTGGAAGAACTATGCAAAAGAGGTAAAAGATGACAGGCTGGTGCAAAAAGGAACCCTATGAGGATTAACCTGCAATATTGGAAAGTGAAGCGAGAGATGCTCTGAAAGCGCTTGGAAGCAATAAAGCACACAGAGTAGAAAGGGTACAACCAGAACTGTTTTCAGCTGCAGAGACTGAATTGGTCCAAACCCAAACAAGAATAGGCCAACAAATGTGGGAAACAAAACAATGACCCACATATATTCAATATAGATTCCAGCCCCATGAAAATGATGCAAAAGAGTGCAGCAACTACAGGGTCATTGCACTAATTTCTCATGAAAGCCAAGTGATGCTCAAAGTGTTGCAGCTGAGAATATTACTCTGTATGGAATGAGAAATGCCTGACGTTCAAGCTAGATTCTGGAAAGAAAGAGGCACTTGAGATCATATTGCCAATATATATGTGTAGGCAGGTTTTTGTGGGAGAACTATTATATATACTTAATGTACCCATCATCACTGGACTGTTAAAGAGCACTAACTTTATATTGTAGCCTGAAACCTCTGCAAGACTTGGAAGATGAAGATTTGATTTCAGATAGCAAATAATGAACACATGTTCTTTAAAAACATGGAAATGGATCTTTTCAAATACTGTGTATGAGATTTATTCCAATGTGTGAGAGGTAAGCAGGTGTACAATTCAACTACTTTAAAGTCAATGAGATTTGAAATATCACTTAACTTCAGTTCTATCAGATCTATTGTTGTTTACAAAATCAATACTTCAGTGCTTTGTATCTCAATTACATTTAGTTATAGAAAATAATTAAGCAGGGCCCATATAATACACATGAATAAATGGAGAGAGAGAGAGAGAGAGAGAGAGAGAGAGAGAGAGAGAGAGAGAGAGGCAGGAAAATTTCCAGGAATTGATTGCAAACATAACTTAAAAGTTATTATACCAAAATTGTTTTCACCAAAACCCCCTAAAATACAATTATTTTTAGGTTTGGGTTTATTACATTTCCTTCAAATAAATTATCTCCACACTACAAAAGTTCCACATGAAATACTTGAGGATTCTTTACTAGTGTCAAATTTACATCTTCTCATTCTTTATAAATTGGTTTTATATATGACTTTAATTTTTAAAGGAAAAATTTATTGCAATGTTTATTTAATTAATATTGATTTGATCCATGGTGAAAACATCAGCCTTCTCCTCTTCTTCCTCAGGAAAAAAAAGAGAGAAACACGTTCGTCACTCTTTCCTTTCCTCTTCCTCCCTTTTTCCTCTTCCTCTTCCTCTTCTGCTACTATTACTAGTACAAGATAAAAGAGATGCAACACCGAATGCTTTTCTTCAGTCAGGGCAAATGTCCAATAGGTAGGCAAGAAATGCTGTGCTCAATATTTTTGTTACAGATTCAGCCCTTCTGAGATTATACTTGGAGGGTGCTTGTTGCCTAAATGATGCAGACCATGGCAGTTTGCTTGTGACCTGTGACTTGATACATCTCGATTAGCATAGTTATTTGCTGGTCTTTTTTCCCACAAGATGACATAATCAATTTTCAGTCAAACTAGATTGACAGCACACAACAACAACAAAGACATGACAGTGATTGTCCAACAGTGGTGGCATCTGTCATCCAGAGTTTCTGTCATGCAGCAGATGGCATTGTGCCCTGATTATTAGTGCCAGCTACACTTGGAGGCAGTGGTTCCACGTCCTGATCTTCAGCAGATGTTGACCCCACTAAGCCATTACCAGTGCAGTCCTATGTATGTCTCTTCAGAAATTCTCCCCACTGAATGGGGCTGACTCCTGAGCACGTGTGTAGGATAGCAGCCAACAGACCATCCTCTGCGTGTCCACTATGCTAAGGTCAGTACCCAAGAAATAGGAGCTAGACCTACAAGGAGCACTAAGAAAAATCAGATGGGTTTGGTGGGGTGTAACCAACCAAGCAGAACATGGTGGTGTGTAGCAGAGGAGGAGTCAATTAGGAACAACACCGATGCCAAACACAAGCAGGGGTTTACACTCCTTCATGTGTGGCTTTCATCGAGATCAAGTGTGCTGCCTTCTCCAGAAGAATATGTCCTTAACCTCAGGGTTGCTGTGGATAGTGAAGAAAGATAGTTAAAAAGGTTGTGAAGCCCTATGAACACATCCTTAGAATGGAGTCCTCCAGGACACTACTTAGTGGCCATTAGAAATTCACCAGAGAAGGAAGAGGGGTGGGGGGAACAGAAGCACACCATTTACAGGTTCAGTTCTTTTTCAAGGGACCTCAATACACTTTTACTCTCCCAGTGTGAAAAATAGAATCTCACTGCTCTAAATGATGCAGAACTTGATTTGAGGACATGAACTTTTAAAACAGCCTTTCCAGATGTGCTGGACAGTCCATAACTCCCATCCATCACAGCCAGGATGACCCTTGACGGATTAAAAGCATGTGTTAAAATTTGGGAGGGATCCATACTGGACACAGAGTGACTTCTTCTGAGTCAACATGTATGAAATGTGAGTGAATAGCAAAGATCCACCCTTCGACATCATGGGGAAAAAAATCTATCTTCAATCGGAAACTGAGTTCACAACATAAAACCTGGCTCTGTAATAAAACCTAATGAAAAGGGCCAGGCTGAAATCCCCGGGACCTCTTTAGCTTCCTTTTTATGTACTATACCTCACTCCCAGAGTAAAAGTGCTTCAGCTCTACATTTGCAGTCTCATCTTTCTAAGAGTGGCATGGCTGTTTCCTTTGTGAAAGCTCCGTTGTACCAGGAGAAAGCTCACTGTGCAGAAACTTCTGAGGACAGTGTCACACTACAGTGGTCACCCTCAGTGTAAAGCAGTCCTGATGGGAACTGAAGTCCAACAACACCTGGAAGACCACACATTCTACATCCCTGGTGTAATGAATTGGCCAGTTTCACGTTGTGATCATTGTTGGTGTTATTTCCCAACTTACAGCAACCTTTATGAATGAGTGCTCTCCAACATGTCCTGTCCTTCACAGACCTACTCAGCTCTTGCAAACTCAAGGCTGCAGCTTTCTTTCTAGACACTTTTTGATTTTCCTCTTCCTCTTCTTTTTTATCTTTCCACTTTCCCTAGCAGGATTGTTTTCCCCACAGAATCTTGCCTTCTCATGATGTGCCAGAAGTACGATAGTGTTGGAAACTAGGGTTCCTCCCTTAGCACATTCAAAGCCATACACCTTTCTTGCAAAATGTTCTCTATTAACCAAAGTGTTATGCAGAAGCACAAACACGCAGAGGGAATCCATGAGCATGCACAGAGCAGTTTGTTGCATCTAATCTAGATTCATCTCCAAGTACTCTCCTCATGACTATGTTTGGGACCCATCCTTTTGGGAGAGGCCTTTTGGAAACAAGCGTGCCTCCTGTCTGTATGCTGATCCTCGAATTGGGCCGCCCTCCTTTGCCAACATCTCATCTTGGGGTTGAGAGCCATACCCACCTCATCTGTCCCTGAGAAACTCTCCTGTTCCAAGCCCCCTCCCACTAATCATACACATAGATATGGCTGTCCCAGGCAAAACTACCCCAAGAGAAAGACCCTGATGATTGACTTTACATTACTATCATTACTGTTATTCAATTTGTTAACATTGTTTATTGCAATTTCATCATTTCTATGTTATTTGTAAACCACCTCAGTAGAATCAATATCCTCAAGGGCAACAAACAAATAAGCATAATGAATAAACAAACAACTGTAGGTGATTTTGAATATTTCAGACCCCTGATTCAGGAATTCACTGCAAACATTAAACTGATGACATCCAGAAAATGTGAGCAGGGCGTTGAAGCTGAGGGTGCTTGTTTATGAGGAATAGTTTTATTTGCAGGTCTCTCCAGCCCACCCCAGAATTCATTTTTTACCACCTCCCTGATAACATTGGTTTTATTGACTGTGCTAAGTTAGCAATTCTGAGGACTGACGATCATAACTTTACAATGCTGCACAGCTTGAAGGAAAAGATATATTGTGAAGTTAATGCTTTTGGTTGTATAATTGCACATTAACATCACTCTTTGCAAATAGTAGTAAATGGGTTTTCCCCTCCTTCTTGTTGCAATTGCACTGAATAGTTCCATTATTTGGTCTGACCTGCCCTTGCCATTCTGGGCTGAAGTGAAAGAGAGTGAAGCCAAGGAATTATGTTTGCTGCCTAAGTCTCTCATTGGATCCATACTTCAGTTTTGGAAAGTTCTCCTACAGAATGAAGCGTGAACAGTTATCATATTTTTCGCTCTATAAGACACACTTTCCCCCCCCTCAAAAGTAAGGGGAAATGTCTGTGTGTCTTATAGAGCGAATGTGTGTGTGCCCGACGCCTGGCACGCTGCCGGCCCACCTGCACCACATGGCACCACCTGGCCGGCATGCGCTCGGTGCGCACTGCTCCGCCTCCCCCCTCCGGCACAGGTGAGAGCTGTGCCGCTCAGGGGGAGTGCTGTGGAGGAGGAGGAGCCGCGGGCTTTAACCCGCCAGCTGCACAGAGAGACAGACTGCTCACCCCCACCACCCGGGAAGACCTGCTGTGGAGGAGGAGGAGCCGCGGGCTTTAACCCGCCGGCTGCAAGGAGAGACGGACCGCTCACCCCCACCGCCCGGGAAGACCTGCCGCTGCTGCCGCGCTGCCCGGAAGACCACTGTGAGCACGCTGCTGGCCCGGCTGCACCACACCTGGTCAGCACGCGCTCGGCGCGCCCTGCTCCGCCCCCCTCCTCTGGTGCAGGTGAGTGCTGTTAATCACAGGTTGGTGTATGTTTTCAAATGGCAAGCTGTCTTTTAATGAAGCCCATGGGGAAGTGATGGGGAATGTGCCTGTGATTATCAGGAAGCTTTCCATGGGTCCCTCCTCTAAAAACTAGGTGCGTCTTATGGTCAGGTGTGTCTTATAGAGCGAAAAATATGGTACATCCTCTTTTACCATGAGAAATTAGTCCAATAAAAAGTCACATTATCTACTTTGTGTCAAGAATTCTAGTGACAAATTGCAAGATAATTTTGAATCACATCCACCTAATTACAACCTCTTTACTTACACTAATGAGATAAATATTATGCTTGGATATCCTCTGTTTTGACAGCTGTGGATGAGTGCAAGCACTTAGCAGAATACATTAAAATTAAAAGAAAAGGATTGTTTTTACACGTTGAATGGTAATGTAGCTTGATTATACAAAGCTGCCTGCTTCCAAGACAACATTTCCTTACAATTATATGACTCAATCCCTGGAAAGGTGCTGAAAACCCTTAGCTGGCAAACTGGAATAATCCAGTGGCCTTGTATTAAACTAACACTGCCATTAGAGTGCTGTTCACAAGGACAGCAGTAATCTGAAAAGATGTAATCAAGCAAATATCTGTTTTGGTTACCTTTTGCTTCTTGTCATAAGAAGCCTGTGTTTTGCTTTGACTGAGGTAACAATGCATTCAAAGATTAGCATACCTGGCGCAAAGGACTGCATTGAGCCATCAGTCGTGGGTTGCACCTAGGCACACAGTCTTCCTGCTCTCTCTCTTACACACACACACACACACACATGCTCCAAACACATAGAGCATGCCAGGACAATTTGAATTTACGTTGTGAAAAGCAAGTGTGTGGTCATGACAGTCCACATCCTCGAGAGGAGGCCAAACATGCAGTCAGCTGCACTGCTCTATCTCTGTGCTGTCTGTTTTTTTTCTCTGTCTCTCTCACTCTGAGTACATGTACTAACCCTACACAGAACATCAGTATGTAGCATGAATGCTCAGTTTATCAGGATTGACTCACAAAGGACTGTTTATGTCACAAGCAGGGGTTCACCAAATCCACAGGCTGTTTTCCTTGCAAAGCATTCTTTATTGACCCAAAAGCACAAATCAGCCGGAACTATTCTCTGAGCTTGCACAGAGCAGTTTGTTGAACCCAGTCTAGCGATCACCTCCAGGAGCTCTCCTTGCATGCATGCCTGGCTTCCATCCCTTCGGGCAAGACCTGAAAGCAAGCACACCTTCTTTCCAGGCACATGTTGTCTAACGGGGCTGCCTGCCTCTACTGATACCTCATCATGGTGTCAAGAGCCTCAGCTGCTTGGTCCGTGTCTGCCCCCCGCCCTCAGTCTTGAGATCACTTCTTCCGTCACTGTGTCATGGCACAGCCCATCTTCCCAAGGTTCCCTTTGATCTGCTCCATATTCTGCTTCTGATGAATCCCAGCCAGCAGTCCTTGAGACTAAGCACCCAAAGCAGCCTTCCTTCTCACTCCCAATGGTTCAGTTGTTAGCAAGTGTGTCTCTGGTTAGAGGAACCTGAGTTTGCATGAGAAAGGGGAAAAGGGGGACACAGTGAATCTCAAAAGACCTTGAGACCACTTGCTCAGAGAGCTTCTCTCCCCAGCAACATTTCACCTCAGAGTCAGAAAACCAGTCCTGGCTCTGTTCATCTCCAGGTCTCTTGTAAAGCTAGTGAATCTAATTGCCCTCTGAAGATGAGGCCCCCACCCCACAAAAAAGAGATTTCTTGACAATATGTTCTTGCTGGGAAAATCCATTTCCCCTCAGCTATTGTGAAGATTGCAGCAAAGCTCAGAGCAAACAAGGTAATCCAAAGAGGCTGGGATATTGCACAGTCTTCCCTGCCCGCTGAGCCAGAAGTCCTGCTGCTCTGTCCCTGCACCCCCGATTCCACTACGCCGCTGCCCTCTAACCTGCCCATGGAGATGAAGTCGTGCCAAGCCTCCCCACTCTCTGGCTGATTGGCACAGGGAACAGCTGAGGAGCACCAATCCCCTCTTCCCTGGGCAGAGGCTGAGGTGCTTGATTTAAATGGGGAGGCTGCTGTGCCAGCAAACGTCTCCCCATGTCAGCTGTGCTCTGACTGCCTGGTTGGTGGTGGGCAGTTTCAGCAGTGGCAACCTTCTTGCCAAGATGGCAGAGCGGCTCTCTTGTGCCCCAGAACACGCGTGCACAAACCGATCCTTTGCACTCAAGTCTCACTGAATCCAATGAGCTTACTTACAGGTAAGTTTGTAGCCTTCAGTTTCCACCTGGTGCCATTTTAAAGTTAGGCTCTCTCCTCCCATGTATTAACTTCACAGGACAGCAAAGTCATGGCAAGTTTATATGAACTGGGTTTAAAAGTAAAGATCATCGTGAAATGTGATTTCTTGTCTTGTTGCCAGAGGTGCTTGATCTTATCAAGGGATCCCTTAAAGAGCAACACAGTTTGGATTTCTCAGTTGTTTGGTCTGGTCAGTTCTCATCTTTGTGAGACAGAAAAGAGGCCTCGTTTCATTCTGGCCTTCCCAAGTGGGAGATGGGTGGCCCTGTCAAAGCTTACTGTATTTGAAAGGCCTGATAGCCCCTTGGGATACCTAACTGCATTGTTAGGACTGGCACTCCAGGGGCTGGTGCTAAATTTCTATGCTCTGTAGTAGCACTCGATCGGGCACAGGGGACTCAATCCATAAAGAGCATCCATGCACGGCAGCTCCCTTCCTTTCATGAATTGCCCTTGCTCAGTTGTGGGCAACGTTTATATCAGCATAGATTTGTTTAAACTCCGTTTTGATACAATTGACGATAATGTTTGTGTAACTTGCAGCATTGCTATCTGAGCAGGTCTCCAAGATGGCCAGGGTTCTTACATGTAGGTCGCTCTGCTGAAATAGATAATGCTATACTTTGAAAATTATCAGGATCAAACTGAGACTCAGGTCTCTCAAGTTGTTTCTTATCCATTAGGGATGAGTCAGAGTTCATTGAAATGATGGAAATGTTTACCAGTTCCTTTCATCTTGCTTTCAAGCAGCCCCTATTTCATGCTAGAACCATCTGAGATAGTGTTTCTTTTAGAAGGCAATTCTTAGGAAAGAGAACAAAAAAAAATGCTCCTATTTTTTAAAATAGGTAAGTACTGCTAAACTAAGACTCCAACATTATAAGATGTACTAATTATTATTCATAGCTGCAAATGCTACTGTCATGGCTTGAAGTTAGGTGGCCTCTTATGTATCACCAACAAAGAGGACAAAAGAAGATAGTAATTTACAGAGCATTTGCATTTTTAAATCACTAGATTTTAACTAGAAATACAGTGCATTGTAGTAAGGAAGACTGGCCAGATCTGCTCAGTCTGCTCTCCAGGTGCCAACTCTCAATAGGCAATTTCAAGGGCACTCACAACTTCCCTTTCTTGGGGTTCTTCAACTTTAAATCAGACTTGGATGGAACATCTCATGAAACAGAAAGTGCCTTCAAATAGAGGACTGTCCTTTGACTGTTCATCCAATAGAAGATTATCCAGGTTAGAAATCTGAGTTGTAGCCCTCATGCATCCCAGAATCTCAATGGGTTATTCTGGGCTATGTCTCCCAGGGTTGTTGTGAGGGTAAAATGGAGAAGAGAACTTTGTAAGCTGCCTTAGGTTGCTTGCAAGAAGAAAAATGGTGTGGTAAAAAGGCAATATAGCAGTAGGGTAGCAATAATACACTCAGCTCTGTATTTAGGCCTCCTTATGGCCTCCTTATGAAGGTCCAAAGAAAACAGGTCTGGACCTAGTCAATTCCTGTCTGGGAGACCCTCTATTTGCTGCCCCAAGAGATTCTCCAGAGAACCATTACATGTGCTCCCAGTGATGAATCAGCCAACCTTTTCTGATCATTCGCTAGCCATCAGCTTAAAAAAGATGATGAGTTACTTTCCACAGCAGTAGTCACCACGTTGTCATTTTAAAGACAGAGCATCATCAGAAAGAGGGTGTGTACTGGAGACAGGCTCACCATGACAAGGCCCAAGTTCTAGGCAAGAATCTTCTTACTGATGCCCCTGCTGCTGTCTGGAAGGTTCAGTTTTCCTGGATGCTGAGAGGTGGGGTGGATGCTGAGAGGTGGAGGGCAGCAGTCGGTCACTGACAGCTCATGCCTGGGAGCAAGCAAAGCCATCAGGCCCTGCTTGTCATGGGCTGTGTCCAACAACCTAATGAATATTCGGCCTTCTGTTTTTATCCCATTGCTAGGATGTATTCCTTCTATTCTCTTTTTATATGACTTTTGGGGAGAAGGATACCATAATAATACCGATGATGCTAACAAGAAAGAGAATGACAATAATTTTCTTCGTAGAACAGTGCCTTTTATCCTCCACCTCAGGAAGATGCCAGCTTATGAGCAGCATATAAGTCAGGGCTTCTCTTTTCGTGTGGCTGGCACTTGCTTAAGCAAATAATGCCACTGATGTTAATGTGACTTCAGCATAGTTCTCAGCCTATCCAATTAGAATATTTATTGTGTCACGCCTCTCTGCTGCAGGACCCAGCTTCGCCTCATTTCATATGAATATTGCATTGCTTCCTGGCTTGTCAGTAAGGAATTATTGCGCCTCAACGGCAGCTATAAGCTGTCTCCAAACCTGGGGATTTGCAGGCAATCCGAGTCCTGCAAAATGTGCTTGCGCCAGTGTCACTAAGTGGCCCTTTCCATTCTAAACTTCCCATCTGCTCTTGAAATCTATCTGATTAACTCTCCCACCCACCCCATGCTGTATGTTTAAAATGCTTGCATTTATAATACATTTTCCATTGCGTTTTCCCAAAGGAAAATGTATTTTTACCTCTGTCAAGTAGGAAGCGAGTCCTGTGCTCTATAGGTAACAAGATTAATGAGGTTCAGCACTTACTTCTTAAGTACATTTTAAAGGCGAACAGTCACTTTTAGTCCAAGAGAAGTTTCCATTCCTTTTAATACAATTCTGCATTAGATTTTGTTTGGCAGGTTAAGACAGGAACTTTTCATAAAATAGAAGATTGGTTAAGATTGCCCGAGTTCCTATTTCCATGTTATTGCATTCCTAATAAATCATTTGCAGCAAAAAATTGGGTTCTCTCATCAGTGTGATTTGAAACAGACAGCGATTTATTTATGGTCAGTTTTTGTGGGCGTATATGTTATCCATCAAGAATGTCCTCTGCTCCCCTTCAGCACTGCTTTCATTTGATTTTAGACTTTGATTATGAATGGAGCTATAAAAGTCATCTTTTAAAGCTTACAAACTATAACAGACAAATCAGACCATGTCTACTCAAAAGTAAGACCTATTGAATTCAATGGGACTCACTTCTATGATGAGTGTGTTTAAATTTGTATTCTTAACTTGTTGTCCTAACATCTAAAATCTCATCCAATTTTGCAGAAATCTGTGGACAGCTTTGCATGCGGAGTGCATCCACTTACAAAGACACTGCAAGGGTTCACAAGTCATACTAAGCCATCCTGCAAATAAGCCACCATAGGTTGGTTGTTCACCTGCCAAGCTGACAGACTGGGCTTGCTTTGGCTTGTTTGCCCTCTTGTTCCCCTTCAGTCCTCCTGCTGGCTCTCACATGTATCCCAGGATCCTTTGAGGCAGAACCCCTTAGTTCCTCAGTCCCTACCTCAAAGTTTTGCTTCCTTGACCTTACTACCTTCCCACAATGCAGGGATTTTGCCAGGCTGGGACAATGCAAGTCATAAAAAAGGCATGAGTTCACAGGACTACTTTGTAGAAATCACACTGGCTTCATACAACGTGATACCTCACCATGGCTGAGTGGATTGTTATATTATGCACATTCAAACATTGATGTGTGTTGGTGTATATAAAAAGCAATTTCTGGTTGAAAAAAATGTAATATACCACTAAAAGATACCCCCCACCCCTGGAATGGAGAAACTAGATACCTCAATCAAATGGCCAGTGTCACAGAATTTTAAGTACTAGTGGATTTCAGGAGATGATCAGGCAATCTTGTGTCTTCCACGTTGTTGTTGTTGTTGTTGTTGTTGTTGTTGTTGTTGTTGTTGTTGTTGTTATTAGATTTCTATACAGCCCAATAGACAGAGCTCTCTGGGCAGTTCAGAACAAACAGATAAAGTACAATAAAAATACAGTACAGTTAACATAATAAACATACAATAATTTGTTGTTGTTAGTCATGAAGTCGTGTCCAACCCATTGCAACCCCATGGACAACATTCCTCCAGGGTTTCCCATCCTCCACCATCTTCCGGAGTCCACCTCAGCTCACACCAACTGCTTCAGTGACTCCATCTAGCCACCTCATCCTCTGCCGTCCCCTTCTTCTTTTGCCATCTATTGTTCCCAGCATTAGGCTCTTCTCCAGGGAGTCCTTCCTTCTCATTAGGTGGCCAAAGTAGTTGAGTTTCATCTTCAGTATCTGGCCTTCTAAAGAGCAGTCAGGGTTGATCTCCTCTAGGACTGACCGGTTCGATCGCCTTGTGGTCCAAGGGACTCGCAGGAGTCCCTCCAGCACCACAATTCAAAGGCCTCAATCCTTTGGTGCTCAGCCTTCCTTATGGTGCAGCTTTCACAGCCATACATTGCAAATACAATAATAGTGAACATTAAATTAAAAACTAAATTTAAATAAAGTTACAGTAGCTTCCCCCACCCCATCCCAAAAAAAAAAAGAAAAATCCTGTCAGCCACAGCTAGGAAGGCACCTTGTCCAGACTTATAGCAGTTGCAGTCCAAAGTATCTTGAGTTCTAGGTTTCCTATGCTTGCAATGAAATGCAGCTAGGGAACAGATGCACGCACAGTAGACTGTACCAGCCTCTTGTTGCCATCTTCACCTCTGTTGTGGACCTTCTAGAATTAAAGGCCATGCTTGAACCGTCCATAGAAAACTGCTGTTCCAATATCTAAGTAGGAAGACCCTACATTAATTGAGCTAAGGGAGTGGGGAAGTCAGGTACCTGAAGCCATGTTTCACAGCTGAAGCTTAGAACAGCCCCTTCTTTAATCAGATGCCTTCTGTGAAAGCAAAGCATTTGTTTGGAGTGCTCAGCTACCTCCTCTTCTCTTTCTTCTCTGTGACCAACACTCAGAGGTTACTATCAGGAGGCACAAAGGCAACTGAAAGCTCACATAGGAATGGGCTCCTTGAGGCTATGAGTGAAGCCACCCAGACTGTGCAGCCCTGGGGCAGAGTGGAACACCTCCCTTCCCACTCTGACCACCCACCATTCTACTTGGGGAGGGGTCTTGACAGGATGTGTAAAAGGGAATGTTGTCAGCTGCCACCTCCAGGATACAGCGGGGAATGGGTGTCGACCACAACGGAGCAATTGCTTGGGAATCACTCAGAAATCCTCCTGTGAAAAATGTATGCTGTCTGAGCCTCCCTTGAGAACTACCATCCATGAACCAAGTTGGAACAAGAAAAAGAGCAAGCAGTAGAACAATGGATACTAGAATAACGATTTTCTGGGCAAAGGGAATGATATTATCAGTTGGGCTTTGAACATTTAAGGTATTCTTAAACTGCTTAACATCAAAGTCTTCTTATGTTTGTGCTCACGCACACACACATGAAAAGATGATTGAATCTGGCCTTCATTTGGAAGGTCACAGCCATCAGAGTTCGGAATAGCTGGTGCCCGTCACTTGAGGGAAGGGACGGATGACAAAGAGCTGTTGGCAGAGAAATAGTTTGGACCTGTAGTTGCTTTCACTTTCAGGAAAAAAGATAGAAGTTTCTAACCAGAACTATCTGAAACTGGCATACATTGGGAGCGGGAAAGACAGTTGATCCTGGCACACAAAGATCTTGGAATGTGGGGCCAATTCCAGATGGTGAGATGAGAGAAGTGAAAACACTTATCTCTAGGCCAGGATCCCCAGGGGCTCAGGCAGCCTCCGAGATTAAGGGGACGGCAGAGAATGAGGTGGCTAGATGGAGTCACTGAAGCAGTCAGCATTAAGTGGATGGTGGAGGACAGGAAGGCCTGGAGGAATGTTGTCCATGGGGTCGCGATGGGTCGCACACAACTTTGCGAGTAACAACAGCAACACAGTTATTGGGAGGGGCCTTGGAATAGGGGAGTTACTCAGGGACAGACAAGGTGGTATGGCTCTCGACCCTGTTATGTGATGTCGGCAGAGGAGGATGGCCCAGTTAGAGGATTGGTGTGCACAGGGAAGGCGTGCTTGTTTCCAGAAGGCCCCTCCCAAAAGGATGGGGCCCAAACATAGCCATAAGGAGAGTGCCTTGAAGTAAATACTGGAATGGATTTAATGAACTGCTCTGTGATCCCTTCTGGGTGTTTGTTCTTCTGGAAAATGCTTTGGAGAATAAAGAACATTTGCAAGAAAGCTGTGTGTGGATTTGAATGTGTAAAGGGAGGATACCTAGATCTCAACACATACAGTGGGGTGGGGTGGGGTGGGGTGGGGTGGGGTGGATCTGTAGAAATTACTTCTTGGAATATGATGCAGGGTAAATTGATCTGTTGCCTGCTGGAGAAGTATATACTTGTCTCTACTTTGATACACTTGAATATTTGTAACACACAAATGGCACAAAGAATTCCACACCCACAGTGCTCTTTCCTACCAAGGAAACTAAAGGAGGACTGTACCAACCTATACCAACTTGCCTTAAGATTCACCACAGGATTGCAGTGCTAGTTCTCTAGTGCTACCACTAACCTTCTCTTTCTTTTGGGCTCTCCATCAGTGAGGCTCTGAGTCTTTCATTTGCTCTCTTGCTAAGACGATCAAGTGCTGCCCATTGCTGCCGTTGCTCCTACCTGACGTTGCAGCTGTTTGTCATAGGTAAGATCTAGGAGGTCCATCCATAATGCAGTATGGATTTATATGCAGAGTGATGCTTTTCATTATCGATCTTTTTTTTTTTTTTTTTTGGATGTCTGTGATACTAAATAAGAATGTTAAGGGTGTGAGCTCGTGTTTTAGTGTAATTTCCTTTTAATGTTCTAGCTCATATCTGATATTTATAAAAGAAGCAGACTTAGATTCTAATAAACTTTAAAACTAGTGGTGTTATTGCTGATGCAGAATCAGGTCCATTAGCCATACGCACCTCTGGCCTGATCCAACCACACAGGAGCCGTGATTATCCCCATACTGATTCCTTACATGTGCTCTAACGGCTGTGTTCTGCACCAGTGCGTATCGGTACTCGGGCAAGAACAAGTTGCCTCAGTTGAATAAGCAGCTGAACATCTTAGTTTCACCTTTCATGCTCAAAGCTCTTGCCAAGATATAAAAGTGTTCCGTGAGCAGAAGAGATGTTCTGAATTTGAAGCAGCATCTTCAGATCCAACCTCATTTTCCCTATTAAATATGGAGGTGGCAAATTGCCCTTGTATCTTCTCTTTGACCTTTCATGTCATGACAAAGCATTGTTTAATTATTTGTATGGGTTGTTCTTCTGTGTGAACCTGTGAGTATAGCTTCATTATAGGGTTGTTAAACACAAGCAGCCCATGAATACAACACATTGCACATACCGACAGCTTGATGTTTCAGTTAAATATGTCATTGAATTATAGGTTGTTGTTGAATAGTTGATCGTCATTACATGTGAATCCAGAACTGTTTGTGGGTTATTTTGCCAAGTACAGCAGGAAAGAGCAGACAAAACCCCAGCTTCTTTTCATGCCAATATTTTAGTGCCCCAAGGGCAGTTGAACACAAAGAACAAGCTGGTGAAGGATAAGGAAAACAAATTGACCAAGGTTTGCTTGATCATCTGCCAGACAAACACTAGGTAGGACAGCAAACCATGGCTTAAATAAACCATGGCTTAACATAATTTGTTAACAATCATTTAACAAAGGCATTTGATTTCTTGTAATAGTTGTAACCAAATAACATGGACCTTGTGGTTTATATTTCTACAAAACAACTTATGCTTATGATTTCTTTTCTTTCTGGAGGATACTGGCTAACATGGACTTTTGAGTTTGTTCA
>NW_025335798.1:17587190-17616096 GCF_004798865.1 Varanus komodoensis
TCCTCCTTATTTAGTGGTCCCACCACTTGTCTCCCCTTCCTCTTCCTATTTACATGCTGAAAGAAGCCCTTCTTGTTGCTCTTGATATTCTTGGCAAGTCTCAGCTCGTAATCAGCCTTAGCCTTGCGAAGAATCCTTCTGCGACGGGCCTCCTCCTCCCGGTACACCCTTTTGTCTATTTGCCCCAGTACCCATTTCCTACGGAGGTTCCTCTTTTGTCTAATCCCTCTAACCACCTCCTTTTGCATCCACGGCGGCACTCTCCTCCGCCTCCCCACCTTACTGACTAGAGGTATCGTCAAGGCTTGCGCCTCCAAAACCTCCCTTTTGAGTGCCATCCACCCCTCCTCAACTCGCTTACCTTCCAGTAACCTATCCCAGGAGACTTTCCCCAGTCTGGCCTTCAGTTGGCCAAAGTTGGTCCTCTTGAAGTCCCAGCTTCTAGTGCTCAACCTGCTGCATGTCCCCAGTCCCCTGATCTTAAAGAAAAGGATGGAGTGATCACTCGCATCCAGAACTCCCCTAATCTGCACTTCATCTATCAGCTTCTCCCATTGGTCAAGACCAAGTCAAGGATGTTTCCCCCCCTCGTCGCCTCTCGGACCCTCTGTATGAAAAACCCTCCCTCTATAGCTTCTAGGAAGTGACTTCTAGTGTTGGATCAAGGCTAGCTCTAGTTGAGTGCTGTGAAAAAAAATCTTGGGTGTTTTTATTGTCTCTAGAGTCTGTGCAATTGCTTTGCTACTGATGTGTACTTAGGCTCTTCTCTGTGGCTTTTGGGTGGGTAGGAAGGACCTTTTGTTTAGATCTCCCTTCAGTTGAATATACAATAGGCTTCTGTAGTCAAGGCAGCTTCACAAAGCATTCTGGGTGCCTCCTATTGTGGCTGTCAAGTCTTCCACCTGACCAGGCTCTTCTTAGTCCTTTGCTTTGCGGGGTCATTGCCTTGAAAAGTGACAAAAAATCCTTTAAAAAAAAAAATTAATAAGAGGTTCTTTACCATTGATGTCTGTGGAACTGGTTTCCTGTTGTAACTTTACTTACATTCCATCAGCACAGATGTGGATTTTCTTATTTTTGAACTTTTTCATAGAATAGATCACAACTGGCTTGAAGATGTACATAGCTAATCAATTAGGTGCATGAAGAGTACTAAAAATAAGCAGATAAGCCTTTGATTGCCCTATACCAGAGAGCTCCAAAGTTCAAGGGCTGTTTTTATTCCAATTTTTTGCTTAAGACATGGTCCAGCCTGTCCAGCTTGTTATTATTAGAAGTCCCATTGTTTATATTGTCAAGTAAAAGAAGCAAAGGCACAAAGAGATGAGAATATTTTAGAGCTAGGTAATAGAACTGGGTGGAAAAAGAATAGAGACGTCTTAATCACGTTTGCTGCTGGTCCTTTCTGTTTTATTTTATTAATCTGAGTAGTTGGGTTGAGGGAAAATGACACAATGACAGTTAATTATAACTAATCCTGCAGCACTTCAACACAGACTAATAAGAACAGAGAGCTCTGCCAACAGTTGGTTATATCCTTGAGGAAAAAAGTGTCTTTGCCTAAAATAATTTCACTTGCCTCAGATTCAAAGAGGAAGTATAATTTGCTTAGTAAATATATCAGATGATTTGGGCTGTAGTACTCACAAAATCAAGAGTGTAGGAAGAGAATTAGTGGCTTAGGCATTGATGCCCGTGGGGATTTTGAAGAGCGGAAAGTTGGGAGAGGGGTTCATGGCACTTCTGGTCTTATCTGAAGGTGCTAAAGGAGATAAATCAGGAAAATACTCCTTTGCCACTGCTGTGTCATTACAACTGCTGGCTGCCATTTAATTTCTAGCAGGCCTTTTGTACCAAGTAGAAGCACTGTTTGTCTCTTGAGCTGGTTCTGTAGAGGCAGCACAAATGGACATAGATGCTCCCCTATCACTGTTGTCAAAAGAGAAGTCAGGGGAAGGGAGAGCTCACCAAATAGGAGGTTCCTGCTCTGGTGAAAGGATTTGTGGGCAGGATGTGCTCTTGTTCATGGCTTTCATTCTCATCAACCACGGCAGCAAGGAATCACCCATTGCTTCTGTTTTGCTTAAGCACTGGACAGTGTTAATGTCCTGAAAATCAGAGTACTGAACCTCTTTCAGCCTGAGCTCCTACTTCCAATCTGGAGAAGTTCTCAAGAAGGGGGCCAAAGCCAAGATGCCAAAGTCCCAGTATATTTTAGTGTAAAAACTCTTAGCGATAGTAATTAAGTCTCAGGTGATGTTTTTCAACCTTTGGAATGGAGAAAAAATGTACCAAAGTGGGAAGCCACCAAAATATGGCTGTTTTCAGGAAAAGAGGGAAGGAATGGCCACTTGTGAAAGCTGGACTGGGATATCCAGCACACCGGATCTGACCTAGATACTCCAAGTACTGCATTCCCCTACAGAGCAGAGTGTTCAGATGACAAAAGGAGAGGTGCGGTATCACTTGCGCCGGCCCACCTTGTCTTCCCACCTGACCTTCTTTATCCTGCCGTGCTCCTGATCAGCCTCCTTCAACCTGGTGCTCTCCACATGTGTTGCACTGCAACGTCCACCATTCGCATGCCCTCTGTGTACGCTATGACTTGTGCTCCAACACATCTGGAGGGCAGAAGGCTAGAGAGTCCTGTCCTAATTCAATATTACTCTCCGATTAAACAGCTGAGAATGTACAGCTACGTTCTACCGGCTGAGATAAGGAGGTTTGGAAGTAAGATTCTAAACAGGAAGGTTTACATTTCCCATATGAAGTGCAGTGGTTCTGATTTGGAGTGTAAGCCCACAGAGCTATTTGTCAGGAAAATAGGAACTGGTGGACTCTATTGGTGAGCATACATTGCGCCATGTGTTTTCTGTATCAGATTTTGTGGCCCTAAATTATTCTTGAGCATTCAGTGCTAGGACTAATGTCTTAGTAATTATACTTCTGAGCACTTTTTTTCCATTAATTGACAAGCTATATGTGTATTACTCCTTATATTAGGTGGATTTGGACCATACAATAACATACACTCAGGGATTGAGTATGGGTTTGTATTGATCTGTGGGTCATTGTTGAAACATAGGTTATCATATTGTCTGAGATGAATCATGGTTTGTCAACTTCAAACAGTGCACAGTTCATGGTAACAACATGGTAGCTCATATTTCAGTAACAACTCATGGTTTAGTAGCAACCCACATCAACCCATAGTCAGGTGTGTACTGTGGGTTATTGTGTTCTCTGAACTTAGTCACTGTAATTTTGATTTAATGTTCAGGAGTTTTTTGTTTGTTTGTTTTTACTTCTGACAGCTGTGTGTGTGTTCTACTTTATAACTGAGCAGCATTCCTGTTGAATGTTTATGCAATTGAAATTTATTTTAAAACACATACAATTTTTTAAATGAAACATTGCGAATAAGGTTTTTTCCCCATGGCACATGAGACCCAGATTCATGGTGTGTGGGTATGAATCGACTACTGCTGTGGATCAGAATTTCTCTTCTGGATGGAAGAACCTGTGTTCTCTACTGGTGTTGCCAAAACTCATAAGTGATTTGGTATGTGGATTCCTCTGTCATTTAATTTTTATCTTATCTATCACATTTCTAGATCACCCATTAGCCAAAGTTAAACGAGCTCCTGTGCATGCAGATCCGGTGCCAGCTGCTTTGCAGTCTCACACATAGAAATTCTGCATTTTATTTATTTAAGGCTTGTATACAGCAGCCCTCATAATATTTATTCCAAGAAGGAATACAATGAATATTAATAAAGAATCAATCAAAAATAAGGCATACAATAAACAATTTAAACAAATAAATACTAAGCATTAAATGCATTTAAATTCATACATATTTTAACATAATCAAAAGAGCAATTAAAACCACAGCCAAAACGTCTTTTCCAATGCCTAAAATATAGCATTCTTTCAATACATCAATACATTAAATGCAAAAAATTGAACTGTCAGAGATATTAAAAATGGAACCCAAAGGATAATATGCCTTGGTGAATCTCCTTTGGGAGGAACTTCCATAACAGGTGAGAATAATCTTTCTTTTGTTATGCTTGACTTCTGATGATGGATATGCAAAGAGCTCTTCTGGGACCCAACTGAACGCATATCTAGTCCTGGATCCTCTTTCTCACAGTAACTAATCACATGCTTCTTGGAAGCCCACAGTGGGACATGAGTGCAGTACTGTTTCCCTAGTCACGTTCCTCAGCAATTCAAGGACTGAGTATGGGTTGTCATTGAACCATAGAGAGTCGGTCAATTATGGGTTATCTTGTTCTATGAGTCCAGCTGGACTAATAAGCATGCTAGGTTAACCATGAACAACCAATGAAGAATATCCATGGTTTGTTGTTGAATTAGGACTATGGAGATAACCATGGCTTGTTATTTCAGTTGAGTTCAGACAACATGATGACCTATGATTCAACAACGGCTCCCCACTTCAACAACAGCCCACACTTAACCCTTGAATGTGAATTAGTGTGTGGTCTGAATCCAGTCATTAGCTACGATATTGGAGGTGATCTATAGACATTATTGCTAGTGGGCCTTTATAGACTGTCCCTTTAAAGCTGTCTAAGCTAACAGTCATCAGCATGCATTCAGTCTGTCCTGAATTAGAGTGGTGATACCTTTTAACATGAACCACGTTTTCCTTAATGAAAACTTTGCTGATTACACATAACGTGATCACTCAAGTAAGACTGTTTTTCGCCTACATTTGGTGCACTTCATGTCTTCTGCTCAGGTGCAAGCCTCTCTCTTGTGCCTTGCTGTTTTGATGGGAGTGGAAGTTTCCAAGAAGTTGTTTCCCCATTGCTAGTGCCATGGGATGGATGCAGGGCAGGTATAACCAATCAGCAGTTTCCAAGGAGTGGTACAACACTGTGCATACACCTGGTAGCATCAGTGCACGTGCCAGCATTACCACTCAGAAGTGAACTCTGGCCCAGTGTCGGTGGGCTGCTTCCAAACTGTTGCAGAGAAAGTAGAACTATAAAGCCCATTCTGCATAAAGCGGAGAGTAACTCACTGATTACAAATGTCCCGTGTGCGTTTGGTTAAACAGCTGCTAGCAATTGTAGTTTAAGAGGGACTCTACAAATAAAGTATTTCATATGTATAGTTTGAAAAGGTATATAGAAAGCTCTGTGTTCTTCCACACTGGCTCTAACTTGTCTGATTTACTTCTTGCTTATTTCCCTATATCACTGGAGCCCAGTCCCTTCTACCATATGAACCTCTGGTGCATTGGTTCCCAAGTGACCTACATGCAAACAGTTAGAATTGTGTACTCTGCAAACAGAATTTGGACTCTCAGTTATATTGTTCATGTTTTGTCTTTTTCTGGCCATGTTTCCACAAAATACTGGGCCAGAATTACTGGAAAATGTTTGGTGTTATGTCCAAACTCAGACTCCTGGCTTCTTTCTCTTCTAGCAAGCCAGAGATAGAAGCCAGGTTTGGCTTATGGATCCTGTATTGCTAGCAAAGTGATTAGCCAGTGTCCAGATTCAGAGATAACACAAGTTTCCATCTACAAAAGAAGCCAAGTGGAAGTGATTGGGCAGAATGCACCGGCAAGCTTTCTTGCTGTTATCCATAAGCCAGGGTGGTGAAGAATTCTGGCATAGCATCGTTTGTGAACACAGCCATGTCAGCCTCTAAGCTGTGAATGGTTCTTTGTGTCCCCGCTTTCTGCTGAAATACAGCCTGTTCTGCATAATTCACCTCACAAGGAAGCTTCTGATTTCTCTGACTTTGTTGTCATTAAGTCCTCATTGTGCTCCATCATGACTTGACTCTGCTTCTTCTTCAGGGGTCAACAATACCCCAGTCTCCACTGCACATGTAATTTAAATATGGCATCTACTCAAGGCCACTGCATGGAAACAAACATGGTGGCACTTGCAAGTATCCAGTATTAATAAGAAACCAAGACGGGCCTGTAAAAGCTAAAAATATGAGTGTGGGTGGCTGATAGTCCTGCGAAGACAAGTAAGGGTCATGTCTGGCCTGATAGGAGATGGGAAAGTTATAGAGAAATAACAAGTGATATAAAATGATCAGAGTAAAATAAATCAAAGGGAGAATATTCTTGAGAAGGAAATATTTGCTTGGCAATAGATAGCATGTGACTGAGTCTTTAGCTGCACGCTCAAGACTCCAATCAGGAAAGGTTAATAGCTTGTGAATTTCTTCACAAGGCTTCTCTTCTTTTGCATGGCAGGTAGAATTTTGCCCTGTCAGGATTGTTGAATAATTGGGGGATGCTTTGCTCTGGGCTACATTTTATTCAAGAGCCCAAGTCCTCCTTCTGGCGCCCTCAATACAGATCCCATCAGGGAGACAGATTTGACCTAAACTGGCCAATTGGTTTGTTCAGGCTTTCTTTGCTTACAATATTTTCCCAGAATAACAATAGGCTTCACAAGTCTCTCTCACCTCTCTGGTCTCCTTCTATAGGAGACTCTGGGAACAAGTGTGTGATGGAAGGATGGAAGCAAGAAAAGTGTGAAAAGAGATGGGGTGGTAACACAGGCTGGGCAAATCATCTACACATTGGTCAGCCTTATGTCGAAAAGTGTGCTCAGTAGCTGCACTGATAGAAGTCTTTCATTGGCAACATCCCCACAATTGATCTACTGTCAAGGACTGCAGCATCTGGAGCAAACTGCTCACACAACTTTCTAGAACTGCTTGTATTATTTCACTCACTCCAAAATGTGGTAAGCCATCCCTGTGACTTTTCTGAACCGTCCTGCTCATTCTGCTGAGCGGAACCAATAACATCTGCCCCATGGTCCCACCCTGTTGGCACCACCGCTCATCACACTCTCCTCTGCTGCACCTAAGTTTAAGCCTGCGTAAGCCTTTGGAGCTCCTCTCATTCTGTTTTGATTTGTTATTGATCCATAGCCTAACATCACTGCTCACGTTAGCAAAGTTTAGTTCCAAACCGGAAGCCTGCAGCCAGTGCTAGCTGACTTGCTAGTTCCAACCAATCTGCAGCATTCACTCCCTGCTGCTTCTCAGCATTCATTTTTGATTGCCAGGTCACAACAATAATCCAGTGGCAGAAGAAGACACAACTGACAGAATTACTTTCTGGGATTCTGACCCTCGCTCTCCCCTTCTTGCCTACCTCTCTCCAGGCAATAATTTCCTCCTGCTGTTACTAAACTGCCCAGAGAGTTTTGGCTGTGAGTAGTATAGAAATAAATTAATTAATACTACCAAGGGAAATTTTCCACAACTGGTCCACCTGATACTGCCTCCCCACTCACCAATTTCCAGTGGCATCAGGAAAGATCTCCCCTCCCCTCCCGCAACATCATGAAGGGAGAAGATGTCAGAGAAAGAATCATCTTACATCATTAAAGGCAACAATTATTCCAGTTTCAGTTACACCCTATACATTTGCTCAGATCATGGTCTATCCAGAACTCTCAATTAGTCAAACCTCTTGCCTATTGAAATTCAATACTGAACAGAAGCAAAGTCAAAGAAATTGGAGTATAAGCCTGTCTTTCATTTATTTAACTCATCATTTCATGGCCATTGTCTATACTTTATTAGAATGATGATAATGATGATGATAATGATAGATATCTAGTGCACAGATTTCCCCAACACATATTGAAACCACATCCATGCTGCCAATATTTTTCTGCCCCTTCTTGATCTGTCACCCACTGTGAATTATTAACTAACCTGTCCCTCCATTGGCAGGCCCAGCAAAGTAAAGTGAGCTGCACAGCAGGATGCCACTGTGGAACACACGCTACAGCTCAGTGAAACCCATTCATCTCCAGTGCTTCCACCAGAAGCTCATTTCTTGGACACAGTCATGATTTGCAGTTTTATTTCTACTGTGCTAAATGGAAGCATGATGGGGACAGAGAACCAACAAGATCTACCCCCTGCATTTTGCTTCTGCACAAGTCTGTGCCCTACACTGGACTCCAACAGGAGTTGGGGGCCAAACTGGCTCAGGTCAGAGCACACCTGGCACGGCATACTTTCAAACAGACAAACTGTTCACCCCATTTAAACCTACACCCACATTCGCTTCCCCCTTCCATGGGACATTCACAAGGCACCTGACCGTGTAGAAAGGAGCCCTGTCTATGATGAAGAAAGCATTCCCCTCTGCCATGGGCAGTTTGCTCCTGTCCATGCTGCTCACTGACAACGGGTGTCCCTTTCTCTCAGTGCATAGCCTGACAAGCCAATACCTTCAATCAGCAGGGAAAAGCAATGGGGAATAAGGAAGAGGCCAGAAGGCTGAATGGGGAGCCCGCTGAATTTCTCTGTACCATCCTGGATCTCATGACTTAATGAATTGTCAAAGTGCTTTCAGACTTTAAATAGATAGGCACAAAGGACTGAGTTGCTGAGGCAGCCCTTCTGTTCTGCACAGATGATGTTGCCAGTCAACTACTGCATCATCTGTAGAAAAGGACAGAAGAAGCAAGACAGCTGAATCCATAGGCATTTTAAAAAGTCACTGATATATTGGAAGAAGCTCTTTCCACATTTGTGCCGCGAGCCAAGAGGGTTCGCATCCTGGTGCATGTTAAGATGTAAAAGGTGTTAGCATCCTTGCCAGGGAAGTAGTTACGGAATAATCTATTTTCTCCCCTATGCAAATATATATTGCAGTTTACTCAATTAACACATGCAGACTTATGAAAAGAGAACTTGTGGTTTTGCCTTCTGGCAAACATCCTAATAGACAGAGCTTTGGGATCCACCTCCAAAGACACTTGCCTCTCTCTCTCTTCCTTGACAGCTAAAGTTGCTATGCCTGGCTCATGGAACAAATGTTTGATTTACTTTTATAGCAGAGGGAGGGGAGAGAGAAGCATATGCCTAAACTTGGCCTGATATTCCAGATGTGATAGTGACTATTTGGTAACCAGCATGGTACCTGAAGATAATGAGAAGCCTGATTGGAATAGGAAACCTCTCCATAGCATGCACATCTGGCCATTATTGGATGCACTACCACTAGTGATATTTAGCTAAGTATTCTGTCTATCTGCATTTTTCATGTACTCTGGGGCTCTGCTGACCTATCCTATCTCGACAAGTTGTTACTGCCACAAAATGAGGTGCTTTCTTTTCTTTGTGTGCTCCCTCATTATCACATTCTATTTTTCCTGGCTTTCTCTTCTTCCTTCCTCTCTCTCTCTTTCCCCACATCCCAGCCTCCCTTTACACAGGGACAGTATTAAATGAAATGTTTTGTTAATCAATCTGTGCTCAAGCTGCCAGGCAAAAAGATAATGCTCTGTGTAAACCATGGATGAATGACTTTCTGCCTATCTCCTCTGCTTTTCTAATTGCACATGACAACACTGAGAAGGGCCCCTGTGACTTTTCGGCACTGACAGAGCAGAGGAGATACCAGCTTCCCATTGCTACTTTCTGTTCATTAGCATTGATGCTGCTGAGCGACCATCCCTCGGGAAGAGAGGGGAGCTCTTTCTCTTTCCCCATCTCCTCAGCTAGCACCAGAGCTGCAGTCTAAAAATAAGTCTCTGAAGATGAGAGACACAACTGGTCAACCAATAAACAAAATCTTTAAGACAACGCTTCCTTTCTGCTCCGGGTAAACCAGCGCTGACACGCCACTTTTGCATCAGTATTTTGATGCTCCAGCTTAGATCTCCCTCTCTTTGTCATCTCGTTGATGACATTTGCCACCTTCTGGGCTGTTAGACCAAGGCCTTTGGGACATTGGCCCTATTATCTGTTTGGCTTTTTGCTTCCACTGTGGAGGAAATTGACACAGCAGAAATCTGATGATAAAAGAGTGGGAACTGCTGAAGTTGGAATATGCCAATATGAATCACAAAGGCTGTGTTCTTTTTTAAGCTGTGATCCTAACTATACATATCTGGAAGGAATTCCCATTGAAATCAAAAGATTTGCTTCCAATTAAATTCTAATTAAAGGTTTGAATTAGAACACCAGCTGTATTGCTTCCTCTCTTATTACCATAAACCACAAGCCAAGCAACCATTTCCAAATAATGTGTTGCTGAACATTTAATACTGGAGACAGACAATGGACATGATCCAGAAAAGTTAATTACCTTGAAGTCCAATGGATTCTACTGGGAAAATTAAGCAAACACATATCAAAATTTTGAGTGGAGCCCACCAAACAGCTTCTAAGTAAACAGTGCTGTACATATGTTAATTTTGCCTATTCTTACTTCTGTCCAAGCAGATTTGTAGGTTTTGATAGTGCATCTGTCCCTGAGCTGATGTCCTCCAGGTGTTTTAGTCCAGCCCCTGCTTGGTGGAAGCTCTGTACTGCCAATGGCAGCTACAGCATCCCCAAGAGATGACTTAAACATCTCCCATGAAGGAGAACCTATCACATCCCAAGGTGGCCTATTCCATACTCTAACAATTCTCACCACTAGGAAGTTTCTCCTAATGTTTACCCAAAATCTGCTTCCCTGCAATTTTCACGTGTCAATCTTTGCCCTGCCCTCTGGAGCACCTGACAACTAGCCTGCTTCATGTGCTGCATGGGAGTCTTTCAAACAGATGAAGACCATCTTCATGCCTCTCCTTAATCTTCAGACTTTCCATTTTCTGACATGCCCATCTTTTCCCATTGCACCTCAGAACATTTACGTTCCTGATCTCTCACCTCATGGCTACTGGCCAGCAAGGATGGAGGTTGTCACCCAAAATGTCAGGTTGAAGAAGGCTGGACTAGAGCCCATGGACAGATACAATCAGAAAGTGAGTGAGCACTGTGAGCTGTGATCCCCTTTTCACAACACACCAAATTGGGCAGGTGCTGGTTGTGTGCCACCAGCTTCAGTTCTTTGCTTCAGAACTGTAGAGAAGGATCAAACTTTTGTGGGAAAGAGTTTGTATTAAATCTGAGCACAGACCTATCCCTGCATTGCTTTATTATTTGAGGGTGTTATTTATCGCACCATTGCATTTTAACACAATATTAATCCTGCAGAAACAATTCTTTATGTCTTGTGTGATGAACTCTACAGAATAAACATCCAGCAGGGAATTATAAAAGCAAATATTTCATGAACCAGCCCTGTGTTCAAGAAGTGCTTGTCCAAACTTTCTTCTGCAGGTCAGCAAATAATTATTTGCATGCAGAAAAGAACTGGGACCTTTTCGTTTCCTGACCTTACAAGTTACTAAATATGAACTGCTATTTGTAATGAGCCAGGACGATTGATTTTTAAGAGGAAAGGTGAAAAAGTAACCTTTCATATGACATAAAAGTTTACTTTCCATGTTGTTTGTTAGATTTGGAGTGGAGCCTTTCCTTTCCTTTCCTTTCCTTTCCTTTCCTTTCCTTTCCTTTCCTTTCCTCATGACAGTTATGCACTTGTTAAATACATGGTGCTAATTCCAGACTTCCTTTCCAGCTGAGATTCAGTTAACAAGTTCTCTTAGAAGCTGGTCGAAACGACTAAGACTACAGCAGCAGGCCTGCTATTCCCATGGGACACGGTTTTTTAAAAAGGAGCATCCCTTGTCTATTTGGTTGTGGAGGGGACTTGCTTAAGCAAATGGCTTTGTGCCCAATGTTTTTGGAAGTAGCAGTTGAACAGCAGGGTTGCCAAAATGCTGCACAATAACAAGCTCCAATCTACATAACACCTGGCCTATACAAACCAGGTCATAATGAATTTGATCCAAGCTGTCATTCACATTGCCTTGTTCTTCTCGTTTTGGTTTGCACTGTTCATCCATAAAAAAAAGGGAATTCTCTCTTGGCATTTCCAGTGCTCACTTCCAGGTGCCATCCTCCTTTACTTGAATGTCACATAGGGGGATTAGCAAGATCCGTTTAAACAACAGGAGCAGGAATGAAAAGAAGCCACATCTGAATGCTGGACGAGGCAAGGGAAATAGCTAGAGGAATCCTGTGGTTTCCGGCTCTAGCCTGCACCAGTATTTCTGGTGCAGGCTAGAGCTGGAATTTCTGGCTCTAGTATTTCTGCCATTTGCACCTTCCAAATGCCTTTGATGAACTTGGAATATGTGTGGAAGACCCATGCAAAGTGTCTCTCATGAAAATGCAGGACCTGGACAGAGCACACCAGTCTGTCAGACAAATCCTCTCAGTGTTTATAGATGCATGTGTGAACAGAAAGTGGGCATGAACCAATACACCCCACTCCAGAATGCCTCAAGTCTGCATGAACAGGGCCAATGTCTGTAGCAACAGAGCCTCACCTGGGCAGCTACACTTGAAAAGGCCCCATCCCTGCAGACACTGGGGCGAGCTGGCCTTCATGACCAACAGGGGCATGGCCCCCCAGGGATCATCCCTCCTGGTTTCCCCAAGCCGAACTGCTAATGAGAGGCAAGCAGTGCAAGAGGGAATTGCTGGGTTATCTCTGGTCAGACTGGAGACCACATGGGCATTCCCACAGCACAGGTGGAGCGTGCTTGAGCCGGTCTTGCAAAGCCTGGGTGAGTCCCTTTCTCCATGCAGAGAGAGGCATGGCGCAGGGAGCAAGTGGAGGAGAGAGCAGCTTCGTTCGGTTGGGCAATCTGGTCCCTGGCACAAAGGAGGTTGCCTGCCACTGGGCTTGGCATGGACCTGCAGGTATCAGCACAGCCATTTCAGAGAAGGGTTGGAGAAAGTCCCTGCTCCACAGCTGCATTGTCGCTTTGTGCTGACATACTGCAAACAACTGGAATTTACTGCATGTATTCAGCATCTCAGTTCAGCTAAAGAGATATGTTCTTTTTTAATATTTGTATACTGCTTAAGTACAATGGGATCCCTAAGCAGTTCACTTATAAACATTAAAATCACATGTAGAAGAGATTAAAAACAATTTCCATTAGAAGAATGCAGAAAAATGTGTGAACAGTAAAAAACAGAGAAATATGATTAATTTAATTATAAACTAAGGAACTCCTGCGGGAACAAATGTGTTTTCAGGAGGGTTTTGAAACATGCTACATTTTCCCAAACTTCACAGAGGATGACTTTCCAAAGGGTCGTTGAGTGTGATGACAAAGGACTGCTGACAAAATATTACATGGCAACATTCCATTAAATCAGAATGACCAGCAGGGTCTTAAACGTTTGCTGGGCCTATCTAAGGGAAGGTGGCCTTCTAGGTATTCAGATCTTAACTTGTTTAGTGCTTTGTATGATAACACTGGGGAAAAACATGGCTCTACAGCTAATGGGCATCCACTGCTGTTACTTGAGCACAGATACTATAAGAGCAGAGCTGGGTGTCCCAGTGAGCACCCCATGCGCTGCTTTCAGCCCTGGCTGCAACGTCTGCACCAGGCCCCACACACAGCACATCACAGTAGCCTATCTGTGAAGGTATCAGTACATGGATCACCAAGGCTAGGCTATCCTCAGCAAGGAAGGGACCCGGTTGCTTGGTGTACCAACTAGGTGCCCTGAGCAACTCAGGACACTCCAGTGACATAAATGGACTCAGACACACTCCCAAACTATGAACCTGCTCCTTCAGAGGGATCAGAACTCCATCCAGAACAGGCAAACAGCCCAATTCCCAAAGCTGGGTATTGCCCACCCATCAGGTCCTTGCTCCACTGGAATTCATTTTCCATTTATTAACCCTCTTCCAAGCCATAACTGCAGCCAGGCAGCTCAGAATGTGAATGGCCTTCCTCAATAGCTTGTAGAGAATGAGAACTGGATATCGTCAGCATGCTGGTGGAAACCTCTTGCCCCAGCTCTCCTGTTGGCACTCCCAATGGCTTCATATAGATATTTAATCATATTGGGAGGAGTGAATAATACGCCTCACAGTTCAGCTGCCATGGGGCTGAGGCACAGTCAACCAGTGCTAGACTCTGGAACCATCCCTGCAAGTATGAGGTAAACCCCTGCAGAACAATGTCTTCAGCTCTGAACCCATGGAGGTGGTTCAGAAGACCTTGGTCAACGGTCAATGGTATCTAAAGCTGCTGAGAACAAATAGTAGTCGCAGGATCATACTCTTATTTATTTATTTATTTATTTACTTATTTAGGAGACTTCTATGCCGCCCCATTCGCCGAAGTCTCGGGGCGGCTCACATACATACTCTTCCATTCCTCTTCCAAAAAAAGATTATTCATCATGGTGATCAGGGCTGATTCCATTCTAAAACTGAATCTGAACTGGACTTGGAATGGATCCAGATAATCAGTTTCATTCAAAAGCACCTGTGCTTTTTGTGCATGAATACCTCACTTGGCCTAGTGCTGCATGAGTGAATAAGCAGATGGTCATTCTTGCTTTGCTTAGTAAAACTAAGGTGCTTTAGCATAAAATAGTTAAAATAATTCAATAATGCAGATGTTAGAAGAATAAATATGGTCTCCGATGTAAGTGTAATTGGATTTAATGAAAGCATGGCAGATTTTGTATCAGGATGCAGAAGTGACGGGACCCCAGCTCCATGGTTTTTTGTTTCAGAGACAGAATTAATTTTGACTGGCCTTTCAGTCATGTTATTTAGTATACTTACAGTAGCACAGTAGTGCAAGATCCCTGCAGTCCAAGAATGATCTGATTTATTTCAAATAAATATGTGACACCCCTTCAACTATCTTGCAGCTGGGTTTCTTGCCGCTTACACTTTCCAGGACTTTTTTCCAGTCCTGCCATACTAAGGACCCAGGTAAGGATTCAGTCCCAGCTGACAAGTGACTTCGCCATTCCTCTCAGAAACCGATGTGCAAACATTCTGACCGCTGCCTTCCATGGGCAGCATCCTGAACGCTGAGAAGCATCTCAGAGCTTCAGCCAATTGGTGTTAGTAGCATCATCCTCACAAGAGCAATGGAAGAGGCTGCAATGCAATTTTTTTATCCGATAGCATTAACTTCCCTTTTTCACCTGCCTTCTCTTCAGTTATGAAGAGTAATACAGTAAAATGAATAAAGTCACCTTATTAGAACCTAGGTGGTATTATATTTGAAACAGGAAGATGATAAAGGAAAACATTGCAATTGGGACAATGTCTCTGCAATAATGTGGAAAACAATTACTTACGCAGTATTGTTCAGGCCATTCTGTACCAGTATCCTTCCCCCCCACCCCCTTAATGTTTGCAGCCCCTTAATGCTGGGTGAGCTACATCAAGACATTTCTCAAAGTAGGAAAAGAGTCCTTGGAAGCCTTGCTGGACCAAACGCAGTCAGCAGGTTTGCACAACTCGGGAAGGAAACTCATGTTTTTCCCTGCCCCAAGCCTGCTAGTGGGAAGCTGCTAAATTACCATAATTACCATCATTGGAAACAGGTTGTCTTGTGAAAGACAAAGAACTGTTTGTGCTTGGCAGACTTTGGTGCACCTCACTGACTTGAGAGCTCCAAGCAGGCTGAGTTCTTGTTCTGTCTTGTTGCTTCTGCTTGCACTATACAGTGCGATCTGTATACTTGATTTTACACAGAGAAATTTGTGTGAACTGCAGCTTCAATTTGCATGAAATACTGCTGCAATGTATGTAACTATGGCCATAGATACTCTAACTGTGTAAATTACAGCTGCACTGTGTGCAAATTTTGAATACACAAAAGAATACACAAATTGTGGCCTGCTTTAAAAGCAGAAGATCTCAAGAAGCTTGACTCACCTTGGAGTAATCTGGCACCGGTGCTGACAGGGTGTCTGACAACCTGGAATCTGGGGAGTAGGTGTTCTGCCAGGCCAACCCGACAGATTTTGCCCCTGCTCCCACATTCCAATGGAATCCTTGTACATCCCTTGACTTTTGTGTTGTCCAAAACTGGCAAGGGTAGGGAGCAGGGTTGGTTTACAAACCACTTGGCGACCCTAGAGCAAGCCGTGGGTTGCTGCAAACCCACTTGTCATCTGGAGTTGCCAGGACTGGATGCGACAACAAACTGTGACTGACAAGAGCAATTTTGATAATATAATGACATGTGAGCGTGGGAAAATCAGCCACGGTGCCTTGTTTTCCTTTCCCAGTCATGCAGATTCAGTCAGTGGGTGGTGGGAAAACAATGTAAAAAATTGTACCTTAAAGTAGTGCTGGGAAATCAATGGAGGAGGATCTTGGTTTGATGTCCTAGAATGGTAATATTCTTATCATACTGATCTGAAACACATTTAAGACACTTAAGGTTGTGAGTTAAAAGCAGAAGTGGGCAACCTGGAGCCTCCAAATATTGTTGGACTACAACTTTCATTATCCCTGAACATTGTCCATGCTGCCTGGGGCTGATGAGAGTTGGAGTCCAGATCTTCTGTAGAACCACATGTTCACCATCCATGCTCTAAAGCAAGTTGACCTAGAAATTAGTTCCAGGTAAATATGCTGAGTTCAATGGAATTTGACCTAGCTTATTTCTGTGTGGATACATCTGAAGACCAGCTCAAATCAATTTAGGTTGGCAAACTTTATTTATTTATTGTACTTATATCCCACATTTTTTTCCTTTCAAGGGACTCAAGGGTGGTTTAGAAAATTCTCCTCCTCTCAATCTTATCCTGACAACAACAATCCTGTGAGGCAAGTCGGGCTGAGAGTCTGCAACTGCTCCAAAGTCACCAGTGAGCTCCATGGCTGAGTAGGGACAAGAACACAGATCTCATGAGTCCCAATCTTGCACTCTTAACCACTACACTTAATGTTGGCCTCAGGATTTTCAGATTTGTAGCAGCAGAAGTTCTTTGTTTCTCCCTAATAGCATTAGCTCAGAAGTATGTCCCATCTGATTCATTTGAACTAATTTCCAAGTTGGCATTGGTTTAGGCTTACAGATTTAGGGACAACCTGCATGTTACACATTACACTATTTTTTGTATTATTTGTTTCTTCTTCTTCTTTTACTCTTGAGTAATTGCAGGATGCCCAGTATGGATAGCAACCTTAGTATGGGAGGTGAGGGGGGCTTTAACCGTTTCCCCCAACATTGTAGTCCTGATCTAGATCAGGGCCTCATGCCTGTAATTTACATTGCTGAAGAAGATCTATTAATTCCAGTGGCTCACTTTTTGGCAAGGCAAATTGTAGACATGTGGAGAAGGTCTGGGTTATGTTTAGGGTATGTCTTTGAAATAACATGGAACTTGACTGTTACTGGATTGCATCCAAAGACATTGCAAGTGGAAGGTTGCTTCAGGAGGCACCTGCTCATGGAAGAGGCATGGAGGTAGTTTTTACCAATTCCTCTTCTAGTCCAGGGCTAGAAGACTTTCCAGAACAACATTGGAGATGGCATGGAAAGCCACAGGTGGGGGCATAGAGAATCAGCACATATGACCTTTCTCCATTTCTTTCTCCATTCCTATCACCTTTCCCCATTTCTTGAGCATCCTCAATGACAGCCCCCTCTGACCACTTGCTAGCCCTTCCAAAAATAGAAGGCACTCTTGCATTCATGGAAGGACTGCTCTGCATCTAAGGCAGTCTTTTAGTATAACGCCAAGAGTGGCTGATGCTCATTTTGTTAAATCCTCTACTTTTTGCTTGCCTGGTTGCTGTGCATAGTTGATGCTTTAGTCATTTGTTCCGGTGGAGAAACTGAAATGGTGATACAAATGGGTAGATGATGATTAACTGGGTGGAGACCCCTATTTACTTGGCTCTGGCTGCTGGAAAGTGAGGGCCCTTGGTGCTTTGGATGTGCTACAGTTTCACAGCTGCTGGTGTGCTGCTAATCCCTTCTGAATACAGCATTTATCAGCTACCACGTAGGTGTTAAGCACTGTGTTCCAGGAGAATTAGTGCTTTTTCCCTTGACTGCTCTTCCACTGAAACAAGAAAAAAAGAGATGGTCCATAGAAAGAGAGCTAGGGAAGAACCATTTGTCTTTCTATTTGTAGAGGCTTCTGTGGTCAGATGTGGCTAATCTGGCTTAATGTCGTTCTTACGCCATAAACTCCAACAGAGAATCATTCTTCACAGGCACAGCTACCGTGCCTCGTGCTGGACATGCACAGTGCAAGGATCCGGCTCCATCTCCGAGGTGAAGAGGGAGCAGTCCAGACAAAGCACTGGGGAGTGTCAGGCTAAGAGAACACCTCTACCCCCCAGGGTCATCTGCTACCACCCGCCAGCAGGAGGGCCTTTTGGGCCGTTCTGTTTCCTGGAGCTCAGCTTGCTTTGCTGGATGATTGCCCAGCGCGTCTGGTGGCTTGCTTTTGCATGTTTGCAGCTGTGGCGCAGCTGGTTTTTGTGCAAGCACAGTCCACGGCACAGACTGCTGCACAACAGCTGCACAACCAGTTATACCATCTGCTGTGCACCCCACTGAACTGGTTTGTGCAACCTGTGATGCATTCTGCTTGCACAACCCATTGTGCGACTCATTGCACAAGCATAATGTGCAACTATTTGTGCAACAGAGAGAGTCTCCATGTGGATCAGTCTGTTTGAATTTGCAGAAAGGTGCCACTGGATACCTGCAGATGCCAGTGACAGAAGACAATACCGGATTAGAAAGAAAACAGCCTGACCGTGTATAAGGTTGTTTCCCTTGGTCCAAACCTACCTCACAGGGTTGTTGTGAGGACAGGATATAGAGAAGAAAGACCATATACACCAACCTGGATTCCTTGGAAGGAAAGCAGGATGTAACTATTAAAATAAAAATATAGCTAAAAATGGATGCGATTTCTAACACAGAATGGAGAGATTTTTTTCTTTTCTGGAGCATTCCAAGGGCAGCACTGCTTACCCGGCTTGGCTTCCCTGTGTTGGAGAGCTCCTGAGCCATGAGTTTCATGAGCCACGTCAGCTACCCTTGCCAGTTCTTGATTTCAGATATGAGGCAAATTCTGCCAGTTAGCCTGCCCACAACTGGCACGTGCAGGGAGAGAAAATGAGCCGCCAGAGATTATCTTCCCTGCATGACCATGGAGACCCACCTTCTGCTTCTCTAGTTATTTCTCCAAACTGCAATTTTGTCCACACACGGAGCAGAAAAGTCACCCTTTGCTGGCTGGAGATTTGGAGTGAGGGGGTGAGTCATTGCCCCCAAACGACTTTTGGCATTTCAGGGATGATCTCTGTACTGTGGGAATTGACCATCAGCCCTTAATTAAGGAGCCATTAATTAGCAACCTGCTTAAGAAAAGACAGGACAGCAAGCATTCAAACCCCATCATCACTTACCACTGTCTAGTAAGTGGGGATTAAAACGACAGGGGCGTGCTGAAAAGTTGGCAGGCCTCACATCATCCTTCATCCTGAGGCCTTCCTCCTTTCTTCTGCCCCAGCCACTTGGAAGGTAATTGTGGCAGCAGCATCCAGCAGCTGCCACAAAACCCTCTTGACAGTATTTAACAGACCACAAAATAACCCTGGAAAGATAAATTGGTTTCCTTCTTGGGAGGTGGGGCAGGGAGAGGGGGGAAGGACAACTACATTGTCACATCAATTAACAAATCCGTAAAATCTGTAGACATCAATTAACAAATCTGTAGCATTCAAAAGTGAAGAAATGTTGGCTTGCTCCATCGACTTCAAAACAAAAAAAAAAAGTATTATGACTTCATCTGGTGTACAATAATCATAAATTACTACAAAGTGGAACCTAAGGGGAAAATATGATTCTTTCAAAACCGAAGTACAAAACAACACAAACAATGGAAACTTTAAAAAATTATAATAAAAGGGGTCTGTGTGTGTGCGTGTGTGCGCGTGTGTGGTGGAATCCAGCAGAGCTGTTCAAAGGAAAAAAAGAATGCCTACAAAGTAAAGTGAATTCAGCTTGATGTATCACTGATTTATTTATCTTAATGGGCAAATATCGGAGAGCCCACGATCTCCAGGAGGGTCATGAACAGATCAGAATGGCAGCAACACAAAAGGACTGCTCTGCTTTTGACAGCAGTTCTGTCTGAAGAAATGCGTGGGCACAGGCGAATTTAGGTGTGGGAATCCCAGGTAACTGGAGGCTCTTGGGTTTGTCCAGGAAACATTTCATGGGGAATCTATTCCACTGTCCAGGTAAACTCTGAAACAAATAGCATGAACAATCCATTTTCAGTTGTAAAGGTGACAGTACTGACCTAGGCGCCCAGCACTGAATTAATGTTCATTCTGCTTATTTTCTAATTCATGGATAAACGCACACCATCAGTGCCCATTCATTAAGAGGTGGGTGTGTAAGACACACAGTCACTGATCGTGCCCAGATCCATTTTCATTGTGTATGACAAGAATGAACTGTATGAGCAATTTCTGCCCCAGAGTTTTTATCCCAGCAGAAGCAGATAAAAAGCCCGAGCCCGTGGGTTCAAATGCCAAAGGAAAGGAGGCAATAGCAAGCGCTTCAGTGCAGTTGGTTCAGCAGAGGGGTGGGATGCAGAGGAGGAGCAGCTCCCAAGGACAGCTGAGCTGCCGCGTTCTGCACTGGCTCTGGCGTTCGGCCCAGACTCAAGGGCAGCCCTCTCAGAGGGCATTTCCACAACCCAGTCCTGAGGTTTCTAGCATCCAGGTCAGCCCTTTTTAGAAGAATCAGCTGGTAAAACTTCTTAAGCTGGCCAAAGGTGCTCTGACCCGCCATAGTTACTTGGGACTCCAGTAACAGGGTTGGGTCTAGAAGTCCCCCTGGACTATAGAGCTGGTGTTTCAAAGACAGGGTAATTGCAGCCAGAACAGGCTATGAGTCTGTCTCCAGAGTTGAACCACTCACCTGAAGGGCTTTCATGCCAGGATTTGGCTTCGGTTTATTTGTGGCCATTGATGACATTTGGTTCCACATCCCGTGATGACCACTGCCAACGTCTTCCTATAGAAATTGAACAGCACTGGAATCAAGATGGAACTCAAAGGTCAAATGTCAAATGTCTGAGGAAATGGTGCCATTCTTTGAAATCAACCCTGTAGGGCAAACCCAGGATGGCTGCAATGCAGTGCCCCAGTGGCCGGCCCATGTAATTGATCCAGAAGAATACTATAGAAACCAAGGAAAGATTGGGCAGAATTAATGGTCTTGCCCTGTCCCTCCCACAATAAAGGTGGGTGCAACCTAGACTAATTTAGCCCTGCATTCAGTTGAAACCCAAACTGGGATAGTTGCAGATAATTGGTATCCTGCTGAAGTGCCTGCAGTTGCTCCTCCATGACCTTCTGAATTCGCTTCCCAAAGAAAGGGGTATTTGTGATTGGGCAGGAGTTGTCAAGTGTCAGTGAGGCCAGAGTGGGTTTCTTGAGGAGGGGGTCATGCAACTGGCTCTTCACGGACAGCAGGAACTGCTCCTTCGTGCAGAAATGCTCCCTGGACCTGCCTGGCCAGCTTATTTTATCAATTGCATTCTTGCAAGCACCGTGTCTGTACATAAGGACCCAACAACTGAAATCTACCTCACAGAACTGGACACATTTGCTTTTTAAATTTAGTATTTTTCCTTCTAAATTACAACCAATAAACATAAAAATGCAATTGAGATTATTCTTAAACATACTGTGCCCCTCACCACCAGGACCATAGGATACATGCTACAGATACAATAACTCATTCAAACTTTCTTTCAGGACATTTCACCCTTCCAAAATTGCATCTCTTGATGGTTCAAACCTTCTCCCTTTTTTAAAACACATACGCAATAAATGGGCCCCAAATCTCATTAAACTCATTTTTCTCTATATGTCCTTTTCTCACTAGAATATCGCAGGTTAATTTATCATTAATAGCTATATTTCAGACTTCTCTATACCAATCACACAATTGATAATCATATATTACTTTCCAGTTCTGAGCTATAATTAATCTTGCAGCAGTCATTAAATTTGTTATTAATTCCTTATTATTCCTACTTAATTGTTACATATCAAATATTGAAAGTAATGTGATCTAGGGGCATGTTTCCATATTTAAGCTTAATATTTAATATTTACTACTACTCTCTTTAAAAATCTCTTTCTGAAACGTCATAATATATTCACATTTGTACCACATATGAAAATATGTACCCACTTCACAACCACATCTCCAACATATACTGGAATATTTGTTATCTATACAATTCAATTTTGCTGGAGCTAGGTACAACTTCCACACAATTTTATTTAAAAATTCCTTTATTCTTATGGACATACATTTTATCTTCTCTTCATCCAGATATTTTCCAAATTTTAATTACTGATGCTTTTGTCAAATCTGTTTCCCATGTTGCTTTAAGTGAATCATATTGATCCTGTTCCTCTAAATTTTACTTACTATCCCTATCATCTGCGTATTCTTGTTTTATCTTTTCTAGATCATACCTTGAAATTTTGTATAATTCCTGTATCTGGATCTTTTCCTTATCCATTCTCTAGTCCAACATTCTAATTGTATCTCATCATAACAAATTATTTTCTCCTTTCCTAATATTGTTCTTCTCTCACATTTTTATTCATTTCTCCGGCAAATCTTCTAATCTAATTATTTGTTTATTCGTTAATATTTTCCCTAAAATATCTCTCAATGGGACGTGTCAGATAATTTGACTGAAGCTGCACTATCAATAGCATAAAGATTGTAGTGGAGATAATAAAGAAAAGAAAGCTTTTAAATAAGTATTGCTTTGATTTTTGGTTTTGGTCATAATGCACTTCAAGTGTTTGACCTAAAAGATCTGAAGGGAAAAAAGGTGAAGAACACTTAATGTGGTTTAAACGTCATATAATATAGAAATTATACTTGGAATATTTGTAAAAATCAAAGCACTAGTGTGCACTTCTCTTACATTGTTTAAATTCCAGTGGTAGTGGAGAAGCAAAGCTCCTGAAAACTGTTTGCACTAATTAATTTTAGCAGCCAAAGTACGAAGATATGCTGACAACCTTGCATCCCTTTCAACAGAGTTCAGCTCTCTTTCTCAGGGTTGTTGGGGTATCTTCAGTTTCCCTGTCATTATTCATTTGTCCTATTTCACAATGCAACATTCAATAACATATATGTACACTAGGGATCATCACCTGACAACACTGAGTGCATTTTGAAACAGCTCAACTAGCCTAATAATGTATTTGCAATTCATGCTCTTTCATTATTTATTAATGAACTTGTGAAATGGAACATTTTCCATGGAAAACTAAAACACTGGAACATTTTCTGGAAACTGGATAGCATAAAAGAGCAAGAGTTATATATAACTCCTTCTGGTTTCAGGAAAAAACTGCTTTATTTATTTATTTATTTATTTATCTAATCTTTTCTATACTGTCCCATACTTAAAAGTCTCAGGACAGTTTACAGCATTTACAGATGTTTTAATAGATGGATTTTAATATTGTTTGCATGTGTACTATTTTATACCATGCATTAATTTTAATCACCTAGAGTTATCAATTGTTTGGTTTTTACTGATTTTATTATTTGTAGTGTTTTATTCTTGTTATACACTTTTATTCTGTAAACCTCCCTGACAGCCCTACAGGCTAGGTGGTGGAATACAAATGTAATGGATAAATAGATCTAATTAAAAAGACCAAGCTACACTTGACAAACAAACACATTTACAGTAATAAAGGAGCAATGCAAGCTAGGTTAAATTCCCAGTCAATTGCATAAGTATAAAGAAGTTGGTCATAGGTGTACTGGTTCAAAGTTTAGCCATCCCGTAATGGGAACAGAGCCCTCCAGTTCAGAAACTCAGCATTTCTCCAAAGCTGAAGTCAGGGCTTCCTCCCCACCACTGAGTTATTTATTGTGTTTGTGAAGCCTTTTCATGACATTGTTTTCCTCCAGAGCCTTTCCTGTCTTTTGCAGTCATCTGTGTATGTGTGTGTATTACAGTATTGCCATAATGCTGTATTACATTTCAAGCCAGTACAAAAGCCTTGTGAACAGTCAAAAAATGGCTATATTGCTGCTATATCACACTGCCACCTTGTGGTTGCTTTATAGAATAGCTGGAAAGGCAGAGAAAGATAAACCTCTGGGGGAGGGGGGGCATGAAAAGGATGCATTTTATTTCCTACAGTGAAAACTTAGGAAGAAAGTGCATCATGTAGTGGGTTCACTGTTTCACACTACTGTTGAAAAACCACTTTTTTAGTGCTCTCCTGTACTAAAAAACTTGTTCTTTAAATAGAATCATAGAATAATAGAGTTGCAGGACAATGTTACTCCATCCCACTCAGATGGCTGTCTGGATGTTTTTCAAGCACCTCCAGCCAGATAGATCCTTCAACTTCCCCAGGTAATAGGTTCTATTGCTGTACTGTTCTGACAGTGAGGAAATTCTTCCGGGTGTCTAGTTTAAATCTGGTTTGTTTTAACTTAAGATCATTATTCTGTCTCTTGCTCTCTGAAATGAATGAGATCTTGTCCTTCCTCTTTGTGGCAGCCTATAAGGGAGTAGTAGAGTGCTATCATATCTCCCCTCATCTTCTCTTCCTGAGGCTGAACATGCCAAGTTCTCTCAATCTTTCCTCATAGAACTTTGCCTCCAGTCTCTGAATCATCCTTGTTGCGCTCTTCTGCCCTTTCTAGCTTTCCTGCATCTTTTTAAAGCTTAGGAGCCCAGAATGGGACACAGCACTCCAGGTGAAGTCTGATGAGTGCTGAGTATTGTGGAACTAGTACTTCACTAGAAATGATGCTTGCTAATGCAGTCCAAACTAGCACTGAAAAATATAAAAGCAGCATATCAGGAAAAGACTTGGGTTAGTCTATTTCCCTCTGGCATGCTGGTAAATCTTCAGCAAGTTGAAAACAAAGCAAGAGGAGGAAAAAGTGGAGTGACCTCCAATCTGCAGTTTGATGGGGTACAGCCTGTGCTATCACCCCAGAACTCCAGTATGAGTCCAGGCATCTCCCTCAAGCACAGAAACCCAATTTTCCCCTTTCCTGATACATCACACAGGCATCTGGCAGCTGAGAAGCTCAGGAGAGGTTCTGGTATTGACCACTGAGCAGCAGCTGCTGAGGTGCAGCAAAGCCTGGGAGAATCGCCCTCTGCTGGGCTGGTAATATCAAGATTTAGCCTTGTGTCCTGCACCTTGTGCCCAATGCCACTTTGTCCCAACATCTGGATGGCTTGACTTTGGAAGTACAGCAAAGTTCTTCTGAACAAAGTTCTTGTACTGAACATTTTGCATGAGGTCTCACATCAGGGAACAGGTCTACCACTTCGGGAAGAACTGGTGACTGAGCAGCAATAAAGCTGGGTACTGGAGCTACCACAGTAGGCAAACCTGGCCTCTGAGAAATGTGGATACCAGGTTTACCTTTCTGTTGCTTTCCAGTGGGTAGACCTAGCTTCCAGACATCACCTTTTCCTTCCACAGCAGAAACTCTCACCTCTTTCCATGCCTCCCCTGGTCCCTGCCATGGCCCCTTGGATCAAAGTCCCTTACGCACAGGGCCTGATTAATATTTGAGCATCGGTGTGATCTGCTCAGCTTGCAACTCATTCCTAAGCTGTTCTATGCACGATGCACAACACATTCAGGCACCTTCACGAAAGAATTTTTTCTATAATGCATGGTGCTCGAGGAGCTCTGGGAAGCTGCATAGCTCCCCTTCTCAGCTATAAAAGGTAAAGGCTTCCCCTTGACATTAAGTCCAATCATGCCTGACTCTAGGGGGTGGTGCTCATCTCCGTTTCCTAGCTGAGGGAGCCAGCATTTGTCCGCAGACAGTCTCCGTGGTCATGTGGCCGGCATGACCAAGCTGCATGGAACGCTGTTTCTGCCCACCGAAGTGGTACCTTTTTATCTACTTGCATTTGCATGCTTTCGAACTGCAAGGTTGGCAGGAGTTGGGACAGAGCAATCGGAACTCACCCCATTGTGCAGATTCGAACCGGTGACCTTTTGATCAACCAGCCCAGCAGCACAGAGGTTTAAACTACTGCACCACCTGCAGTCCCTCTCAGCTATAAAGCCAACATTAAGAGTTGGGGAAAAGTTCTGCTTAAGCAAAAGCTTAAGAGCATGAGCAAAAGACAGCAGATTCTTTTAAAGCTCCATCATCCATCCATCCATCCGTCTACAACCACCCATCCAACCCTTATGAATTCACATTGCTTCTACAATCAGTTTCACAGGACTATCTGCCTTTCTCCAAAACACCCAGCACTGCACTATGCTGAAGACTTTTCCTACACCATGGTTTCAGCTGTAAAGCTGACAGTACTGACCTATGTGACCAGCAATGAATTAATGTTCATTTTGTTTATTCGCTATCAGTGCCCATTCAACAAGAGGCGGGTGTGTGAGATTGACTATCACTGATTGTGACCAGATCCATTTTTCATCGTACATGACAAGAATAAACTGTATGAGCTACTTCTGCCCCAGAGTTTTGGAATATGAAACAGATAGGTAATTATTTATTTATTTATTTATTTATTTAAAATGTGTGTATGCCACCCAATTGTTGTTTGGCAGGCCCCATGCAACCTGCCCTTTCTCAGCCACAGCCCTGCCTCCTGCAATATGGCTATAAAAATGCACACCTTTCTCTGTGCACCTCATCATGGTAGCAGTCCTCAGGTTATGAATGTACAAATATGAACATCTGTACTTAAACTCCATAAAGCTTATTAATTAAAAAACCTGAGTTAGACAAGCATTTCATAGTAATGAATGTGAACAAGTCGCATGCCTACTATGAAAAATTGTTATCACCATATATAGAGAGAAAGCAAAAGGGTAGAGGAGGAGGCCTCCAAAGCAAGCCTTCCTGCCCTGTCCACCCAGAGAGGGAAATCCCTCGGTCATTCCCTTCCTGCAAAGAGGAGGTGCTGGCGATGAAAGGGAGGGCAAGGAATAAGGACACAAGAATGTAATAAATGAAGATGGGGAGCCCTGCTGGATCTGAGGTCTGAGAAAGAGCGGGAGAAGAATCCAGTGCATGTATAGTCAACAGTATTCAGAGTAAGGTTGGGGTGGCATAGAAATATTTGCAGTTTTTCCACTTTTGAGAAGGATCTGCACCCCCAACCCCTGCAAATGTGAAGGGCAGATTGTATGTGGATGTGTTTTGTATACATATAAAGGTAAATTATATGTGTACACTAAGACAAACATTTGGCTTACTCATGCTAAATACTCACATGATCTGAAATACATACAAGAGAGACTTAAAGACAGGAATTCATTTGTAATCCAGGGACTGCCTGTATTCTTTAAATGTTTATAAACTCAGATAGAGTATCAACAAAATCTGAGTTAGATTAATTCCTGTCTTGGATAGTACTTTTTGTGAAGAAACATTGTTGCCAAACCCAGCTGTAGAAACTTGTTTTCATTTTCTGTTTAAAATGAGGCTGAAATTACTTCTTGGCAGGGAATAGCCCCAAATGGCTGAACATACTCAGTGGGGTTGATGCACCCAGAAAGTGGGTATCTTAACCATTACCGTGAGTTACTTTTTGGCTACAAATTCTAAAGGAGGGTCAGGCTAGTTTTTCACAAAATGAATAGGCAGAATAGTAGCTGTGCATTTTGCTTCATTTATCACTACAAAGGCAGAATAGAGACTTGCATTTTTATTTTTATTTTTTTAAAGAAGGCTGGCAATCTGGAGGGGATCAATTGCTCCTTCTTGCCCCTTTCCACACATGCCCATAAGCACAGATAAAATTCGGATTGGCTGTCCACGTAAGAGCCATTTCTTCCCTTTTAGCACTTTTCCAACATTTAGCCCTTTGCCAGAAACAGCAGCAGGTTGGAAGGTGCATCTTCAGAGCCCATTCCTACGCGTGTCTGTGTGGTGAGTCGGGGGATTGGGCCACAAAAAGCTGGTGCGTGCGAGGAGAGCATGCGCATGACACGGGGAGAGGCAGCGGTTGTCCTCGTTAGCAGTAAGCCCCCTGCTAGGCACACAGGTGCACTCACTCCTCTGATGGCCAGTGTTCCTCCATTCTCTCCATACCTTTCCTGGGGCCTGCATTCGAACTCAGCCAGGCCCATGCCAGATGAACCAGGAGGTGAGTCACTGATTTATGCAGACACAGTAAGAGATGCAGCCTATAATACGTACCACTGTCTATTCCTTTATTAGGCAGGTCCTCATGCAGGTTACCGAACTGAGGGCCTAGCAGGGATCCTGGTCCCTTCCAGGCCCATCTTCCACCATTGAGGCTGCAGACACTCTCAGCAGAGCATGATGGAGCAGCTCCCCACCCATGCCCAGGTTTCATCTGCTGATCTCCCCTGGCTGGGTCTTGCCCACCCACGTTATCAGAGCAGGAGAGGGCGAGGGATGGGGCAGGTGCCGCGCTCTGAGTGCAGCAGCTTCTCGTGAAGGAGCCGAGTCGCGCCGCCGCTGCTGCCCCTGAGCACTCTCTGCCTTGGGACACAGCAGTCCCGCGGCCAGATGGTTGCTTTACGGACCTGCCTTCTTGTCCTGACACTTCTCTGTGCGGCTGGAAGCTGCGAGGTGAGAGGGACAGGGCAGGCACAGCAGGGCAGCAGCTGCTGTGTCTGCTCTTGGAATGGCAGGCATCCAGGCTGGAAGCCGGGGCACTTGCACCCCTCGCCCCATCAGCAGGTGCCCGTGAGCCAGCCAGTGCCCACTGCTGTGCAGCCCAGAGCCACAGCCGGCGGGGCAAACGCTCCTTCCACCAGCAGCGAGGGCGGAAGCTCCCTAAACCCCAGGGTGCAACCCAAGGGACCCTCACGTCCCGCCAGCAGAGGCCGAGAACAAGGAGCCACCTCTGCGCATTCGCGTGCTCCCTCCCGCTGGCCAGCACCTAGCCAAGTTGTGCCCACGGAAGGGGAAGCCCTTGCTGAGCATGTTGCCAAGAGCCCCTGCAAGTCGGAGCAGCAGGGAGGGACGGGGCGGGGGCGGGCGTGGAGCGTCGGGCAGCCCGGCCGGCGTCCCCGAGTCCCAAAAGCGGCACGCGCGCCGCGCCGGCCTCTGCCCGCAGGGCTGCCCTCCGGGCCTCGTGCGAGCGCGGCACCTGAAGCGGAACCAGG